>NW_028324300.1:25362685-25557685 GCF_058129835.1 Hydra viridissima | reverse complement strand
AAGCTGTTAAGAGTTTGCTGCAAATCCATTGAAATCATATACTACACAGCACAGCATGTGGTGCACATCATAGACAAAAAGATAAATGTTCATTAGTAATTATTAGGAGTTTTTAAATTCTGTTGGATTCAGTGGTATTTGATTTCCTTGGAAATCGTTTAAGAAACACTGGGATCTTCACTGATAACCTCCGATTTCCACCTGTTTGAAAATTTTATCTGAAGATCGCCACAAACAACTTTTTTTCCGTTCCCGTAAAAATGATCTCGAAGTTTTGTTTACAAAACCACGAAACTTGTTTATGTAACCAAGCTTCATATAGAGTTCTTGAAGAATGATCACATTAAGAATGATGCAAATTAGAAGATCACGGCGTACTTTTTAATTACAGGCAATCCTGGAATATTTTAAGCAGAGTTAGAACAAAAGTACTCACTTCGAAAGCTTGCTTATCATAGCATATCTGGAGATAGAACCCACGTGATCAATCGACCAACAAAAAGATGTTTGTTAGAGTTCTAAAAATGAAAGTCACAACTCTTTTACAATTATTTGGGCAAATTAAATATGCGTTTCCTTTCTGCATGCTTACATAAAATGGTGGGGAATTTGTCGTATCATTTGCATAAAACATTTTAATTAAACTTCTCAGTGTCTTGAATTAGCAAAATTTTATGATAAAAAAAAAACCATTTCTGGCGATGTTTAAAATAAGATGAATTAGCTAATTGAACAGAAAAGAAAGCAAGAAGATGTTATTTAACACGTTTATCTTACTTAAAAGTTATCTTATAAAAAAGCTTCTGTATATATACGTATTGATGTAAAATCAAAAGAATGTTCTCCTATTACAACCGCTCTAAATTCTTTCTCTTCCCCAACTAAACTGTTCGAGATGACGGAGCGAACACGAAAAACAAAATAATCGCGGAGGAGAGCACATTCGCTTACAAAACTCGTTATATAATGACAACATCTTGAAAAAAAAGTGTTTCTATATAAAACCTAAAAACTGATTTAGTTTCCTATAAATTATGAGAAAAAGAAAATTGGAATATAGGTTATAATAATGAAATAAATTAAACTCACAAAAGAATTATTCTAATCTTCTCTTAAAATATTTTTATGTACTCTTGATCGAGCTTCTTTTTCCGATATGATTTTCTATTTCTTTTAACATTCTCGTCATATTTTTTTCCATTTTTTCATAAAATTTATGCCTCCCTCTTCCTCCCTAAAACGATGAGAGCTATTTTGAAAGAAGATAAAGGCAGATAATTTTCAACTTGTACAGCTATTCACGAAAGTTTAAACGATTGCAGAATTTTCAAATCTAATCTTCGGTTTTTCTTGAATAAAAATCTAACGGAAATAGATATCAAAATAATTATTTTTCCAATTTGGTAAATAGGTTATTTGTTAATAGAATAAAAAAAAGTAGGTTTCGACTCATCACTGTTTACTCAGAAATTTCATTAAAAGGTAGGTGATACAAATTAAGAGGTTTCACAAAAGTTTAAACAATTTTATTTAGGATCAATTATTTGCTAATTAATTGATAAATCCGCTGCGAAATTTTTTCTCGCAGCGAATTTATCAATTAATTAGCAAATAATTGAGTAGTTTTTCAATCAAAAAATTCATCAAAACATCATCAGGCAGCTTGTAATTCATTAAAAATCAACTTAAAATATTGTGAATTTCAAATTAATTTCAATTGCGTACAAATGGGTCGAAAATCAGTTTCTAGTGACATCAAATGGCAAGTTATTGGTATGGCGAGGACAAAAAATCACACAAACGTTCAAATAGGCAAAATACTAAACATTTCTGAAAATTGCGTTAGAAAAACCATCAAAACCTGGGAACTTACCAAGGACGTCTCCGACATGCCGCGTACTGGGAGACCATCCAAACTTAGCAACCGTGACAAAAATGGTATATTCAGTATGAGCAGAGAAAGCCCCAGACTCAGCCACAAAAAGCTAGCACAAATTTTCAATGAGTCAAAAAGTAATCCAAAAGTTAGCAGAGAGCTCATGACACGAACATTGTCGGACAAAGGTATTGGAACGTACATAGCTGCTAAAAAACCTATTCTTTTAATCACGGATAAACGTAAACAACGAGTGTAGTCCAAAGAAAGGCTGGACTGGTCTGTAGAACAGTGGGCAAAAGTTATTTGGAGTGATGAAGCTAACTTTCAAGTTGTAAATTTCAAGGGAAGAATCTATGTCAAAAGATTTGCAACTGAGAAATATTCAGACAGGTTTTTTCAACATCGTCGACAAGGCGGTGGAGGTTCGGTTAGCATCTGGGGATGTTTTTCTCACAAAGGTATAGGCTTCTGTGAGCTGTATGAAGGCCGAATTAATCAATACACCTACAAGATTACATTGGAAACGTATTTAGTTCCATCAATCAGACACTTGTATGGCAGAAGCAAGCAATTCATCTTTCAACAAGACGGGGCTTCAGCTCATACAGCACACTCAATCAAAGAATATTTTTTGAAAAAAAAGTTCAATGTGATGCCCTCGTGCCCTATATCACCAGATCTCAACCCAATTGAAAATACTTGGTCTTGGATCGACAATCAACTGACATACCATGAAGTTCAATCAACTCAGCATTTGAAACAACTTTTGAATGAGTACTGGCTGAAAGTTCCTCGCATAATGTGCATGAACTTAGTTGAATCAATGCATAAACGAGTTTATTTTTGCTATAAAAACAAAGGAGGACACTTCAAATATTAATTTAGCTTTTTTTTTCATTTTTTGTTCGAATGTTGCAATTCGTTTAAACTTTTGTGGTTCTTATTTTTCCTATAAGATTTTTTGTAATAGCTTTTTTCTAACTAAATATTAAAATTTTTATAACATGTTCATATTCATTTTAAAGCTAATTACTTTTTCTTTAATAAATAAAAAAATTAAGTCGATATCATTTTACAGTTTTTCTTTATTAAACAAAAACCAAACATACTTGATAAAAATTCTGCAATCGTTTAAACTTTCGTAAATAGCTGTATAGGTATGATTATTTTCCGGCGCTAAATAGCATGTATGTATTCTGATACAGTTATATGATTTCTTAAATGCTTCTGAAATTAGTAATAAATTGATTTCAGAATTTGCTACATCTTTTTCCATTTCACTTTATATTCATAACCTATCATATAAATAGCCTTTTTCATTTGAAACGTTACATTTATCATTTGCGCATTCTTTACTCATTTTCCAATTATATGATATCAAGTACATTTTTCCTTTTCTCCAGTTTCTGCAGTCAGTTTTAACATGCTGTCAAGCAAATTTCTTATTCCTAATCTTCTTCAATCATTTAAAATTAGTCGAAGTATGAGAACACAGTAATATTTCAGTTAAAAATCTCAACGTAAATGTTTAAACTGATGAAAATATGTGAAATGGTTTAACACGTTGTTGACGAAGTTTTGTTGACAAAACGACTTAAATCAGCACGATAAGCAACATGACAAATATAATCACAGAAAATTTGATTGAAAATTAAAGATAAACAGATTTTATTTCACAAAATTAAAAAGTGAAAAGCAACAATTTACATCAAATAAATTGGTATTTTTACAAAAAAAAAAGGCAAAACGATAAAAGAAAAAAAATATGAAAACTTGATTTGAAATCAAAAGTATCAAAAAGTATTTGTATTCAAAGAGAATTTTTAGCATAAAAAAGTTTTATGGCATAAAAAAACAATGTAACAACTTGTAACTGGGAAAATAAAAAAGTTATATATTTACATTATATATTTACATCATTTACATTTTCGTGTAGATTTTTTTTTTTGTAAAATATTTTTAAAAGGTGGAAAAAGCATTTCAATTCCGCTAACTTATTTGTAGTAATGACTAGTTGCACTTAGTATTTAAATCTTACATTGCACGATGATAATAAATATAGAAAAGAAAAAAAAAGACAGTTCAAAAACTCCTTTTAAATAAACAAAAAACGTTGAAAGCGTGAAATACTTTTGAAGAACTTCATTCTATTCTTACAATTTTATACAAACCTTCATACAAAACATATTCAAGGAAACCTTCACACAAACTGTTTTTAAAAGGCATTTTTGATAATACCCTTAATGGATGAGTAAAAACTCGCTAAACCTGATTTCTCATCTCTATCAGAGACGTTACCGTTTTGTTCCGCAATAATGTCCAAATGTCTGACCGTTGTTACTCTTTTTTTAACCATTGCTATATCTGTGATTTTCAATTTCAATAACACTCGACCTTTGAAACAATATGAGATGAAAAAAGTTAAAGAGTTGCGCGATTTTATTTTCAATTGCAAGAAGTGGGCAGCTGAATTTAAATTTAAAGAACTAGCAGCTGAATTTAGAATTTGTAAACGAATGCGTGTTTTATATCCTAGCTAATTAACCCTGAATTTAATTTTTTGCTTTTCTTGTGAAAAAATATCTACTGAACATTTTTTAAAAGTTGTTTCGTTCTGAATTTAGCTAATGGTAAAAAAAACTCCGAGAAAAGCATTTGGAGGTCCTGGGAATGAGCAAACATTTTAGAGCAAAACCTCAGGGACACACGGTTAGCGTGGATCAGGATAATGCCAACCTAGCTGAGCCAAGAAAGTCACTTATATGGGGCAATAGCATAGACATCAAGGTACCCTGTGATGCAAATTTTGTAATAATTTTATTTTGTCCGTGAAAAATAACTTCATTTGAATGTTCAAATTGAGCGAAACTTTGATTTCATAGTGCGCCAATAAAAACACCTGCAGAATCAGAACCACTCTATATAGTTTGATAAAATTTGGTGCAAATGCTGCCTATAACCACACCAAACTTTGGATAAAATTTCAGTCGGATTGGTTCATGGGTTACGGATTTATGGCAGCTTTAGTTTAAATTGTGTTAGTTTTTTGCTACTTATACCTCAAAACGTTACCGATTACTGTGAAATTCGGTCACTATTTTCAAAATGGCTTACATAAGTGTTCTACTATGTAATACCAACAATCTTTATTACAGTTGTTTAATTGCTACATGTATCGTTTTCATTTTATAGACCAAAATATTGGTTTGCTATTTAAAGCGTGGTTTGGTTTGGCTTATGCATAGCGTGAAAATCTCGGCATTTCCTAAGGTATAAACTACTGCCAAAGTGCAAATTAATCCAAAAAAAAGTGTAAAACCTGGTCAAAAGACTACCAGTTGGTAAAACAAATAAAGAAATACGTCTCTGTTAATATATTTTTATTGACTCTCGAAACCTTCTTAAAATATTTACTTTCAAAATTAAGTGATAAAATAACTATTAAAACCCTTTATTTTTTACATTATATCATCATAAAATAGCATCTGATTACAATTTAAGAAATGTTTTTTGATTTTCTCCAAAACATTTATCAATAAATAGCTCAATACACTCTTTTAATACAAATACTCTACAATACTATTTTAAACGCAATTAATAATTTTTAAATTAACAGCATTTAAGGATAAAGTTGTTTAAAATGTTCATTGTAAACCTAATCTATGATTTTCTGCTCCTTAGCTCTAATAACTCAAATCATGCAAGCAGTTCTTTAAAGATGCTAACTGTTTAGATCAGTTATGTAGCACAACAATCTTTCTTTGTACTCTTGATGAGTATTGTTTCGTTTATACCTTTACCAATGTTGATAAAAATCTTGATGAGCGGTTTCAACAGTTTGTTCGCTATAGGGCCCCAGGGGGGATCCTTTATGACTGATGTAATCCTTGATGTGGTAGAAGACGGAGTGAATTTTAGTTGTTCCACTTGCACCAGTTATCATTAAGTAACACCTTTTGAAATTTTCAATTCTTTCAGCGAAGTCCGGCTGTAGGATGAATCCAAAGCTAGCTTTGACAACTAAATTGAAACTTTTAAATGCTTCAATTATGTAAAAGATATTGGAAACCAAATTTGTATCAGCAAATTGCTGCAGCACATCAACATTTTTAAGAAGCTTTCTGCATTCGTTTCCGTCGAAATGGCCCCCTTAATATGGGCTAAGTTGAATGTGGAGAGCAGCTGGCCACTTAACAGCTTCTGTCCAAGCAGTTTAAAGATCTTGAAAAGATGATTGACAACTCCAAAGAGGAGATGCAATTCCATTGGTGGGATGATTTCCAAAATCAGATTATTGTCAGGCCCGCTGATGATTGGCTTTCAAATGACATTGCCGAACAGCTTTGCATTAGCAACATCCCCGCCAGATTGCTGAAAAGGCTCGAGGCTAGATTTGATTGAGCCCAGTGTTCGCAAGTTTCCAGGTTCGGCAAGAGGCTTTGATTTGAAGTCACATCATGTGCAAGGATGAATACTTGAAATGTTTTGAAAACCACTAGCCAAAATTAGTTTATGCCCATTTGTATTAATTAGTGACCAGATTTGTTCAATGTTGGAGTGAGTTTCTGGCAAATCTTCTGATACAGCAACAAGAATTTGTCTCTTGACTCCAGTGTATTTACCAGTCCTTTGAGTGAGAGGCTGTTTTTGTGGCAGTGAGCTGGTTTCATCCCTGAACGCAATATTGACAATGCTTAGACAAAACTTGTGAAAACCATTGCCACCATCAATTCCGAGCTTAACAAAATAGCCACCAGAAATTTTGCGAGATTGAACAACATAATTCACAAGACTTATTAAATCATTGCAGTGAGCAACAATCCGAACTGTACCAGAATCTCCTTTTCCTTCGGTGATTTTTAAGTCACTGCAGGTGAATAAATCACTTAAGTGCTGACCTGTTCTTACGAAATTCTTGTTAAGTTTTGGCTCTACCATCTTGCTGCTTGATGTTTGGTTTAAAGTTTTGACCAGTTCTTTTAATCCGTTGTTTGACAGGCCCGTATTTAATTTTACATTTACAAGAGCTGGAGTGGTCAATTTGGTCAACAAAAGATTTGTAACAATGCGCAACGAGCATGGTTCGTAAAAAAACCAATGTCGTAGCACGTCCTTGTCTTTTACGTCCATGCTCAGTCAAAAAAGTAGCGTTTTTATTTTAAATAGTGGAAGCACATTTAAATATTTAATCTTAAAGTCAAACTAACTAGTCAAAACTTGTCAATTTTGCATAAGTTATATATATCTTGAAATTATCATTATACTTTCGAATTCCGGTTCAACCCTCATTAATACTAGTGTACGACCTCCGCATTTTCGTATAATTCGGTCGAGAATTATGGGACGTCTTGTACAGCTAGATTTTTAAAGAATAATACTTTTACAAAAATAAAACATCTGGTTTAGAAAAAAAAAACTTTAGATGCTAATGTTTCCTAAAAAAAAAATCTAAACGAACACATCCAAGCTTCTCATGGCTTCAAATTGAAAGTAAGCTCGAACCATGGACGTATAAGACAAGGACGTGCAACGAGATTGTTTTTTTTGCGAGCCATGCTCGTTGCGAATTGTTACAAATCTTTTGTTTTAGATGATAGAAATTAAATTATGTGAAAGTCTGTCAGGTTCATCGATAATTGTTGGACTTGTCTAACCAGTCATTTCAACTTGCTTTTAGTTATTAAAGATAACAGCAATAGAACCAAGTTTTAAGCTTAATTTTATATAGATAGACAATCTTAATATCTTAAGAAATTACGCTTGGGACAAAATTTGGGACAAAATCTTTTTTTTTTCGATTTGGGACAAAATCATTTTTCATTTTCGTTGTGCAATTTTTGATAATCGCGGGGTAAAAATTTTCTGGAGGTAAAAAAAAAAAAATTCAAAAAAAAAAAAATTTCAAAAAAAAAAAAATTTCAAAAAAAAAAAATTTCAAAAAAAAAAATAATTTTCAAAAAAAAAATTTTCAAAATAAAAAATTTCAATTTTTTATTTTGTAAAAAAAATTTCAATTTTTGTAAAGATGTTTAAATTTCCATTGCGAAAAATTTCTTTTTCCTTTTGTCTTTGTTCTTGTTCTTTTTTTGTTTGTAAGATGGAATTTAAAATTTCAATTTCACGCCATCCTATTCCATTATTTTTTAAAAATTGAATTGGATCGAGTATTATAAAACTTCGAATTTTTCCATCGTCATTTCGTAAGATTTTAATTTTGCGAGTGTCATTCATTTTAATGCGCCAAGAAATTTTTTTTTCACAAAATTAAATTTAAAAAGGGGATGCTTGAGAATGAGGAGTTTGGTCCGAGAAGCAATCCGGCGCCGATATATTCGTATCCTCTGCCACTTTTGACGTAAAGCCCATCTCTGACTGAGCTTCCTTTGACCCAAGGAGTTAAAAAGAAGTCCATTGCCTCTGTGAGTTCCCAATTTCATTTCGTGTCCATTTTTTTTGACGTAAACGACGCCTCTTCCAGTAATTTTGTCGATCACAGTGGACCCAAGCGGAGAGGCAACCCCACTTAATAGACCGGTGGCAAGCGTAGGAGCGGCTCGTGCTGCAAACATGCCTAATAAAGGTAAAAGAGCTCCAATAAATCCTCCCTTCACATTTGCGATGTGTTCCACTTGAGTTTTGCTCATTTTAATGGTGACTCCAACTCCTCGATGTAGAGCGTCCACAATTTTTCGATGTTGACTTTCCGTCACAAGCAAAACGTCGTTTCCGTTAAAATCCTCTCTTGAAATCCGGATGCTCACGGGTTTTCCTTCCATCATTGATTTTTTTATTTTTTCGATCTGTCCCTGAGACACATTTAATTTGACACTAACATATTTGCTCATTTTTTAAATGCCGGAAAAAATATTTATTTCACTTCTCGAATGTGATAGCGGATCGTGATGTCCTCGTCGCGAAAGTCGATTAAACTTCCATTTTGATCGACGATGCGAGTGATCATCGTTGAAATTTCTGGGACTTTGACAGGGAGGTAAACCAAATGGGTGGGTCTTTCGATGATTTTGAAAACTGGGCCAACGTCGGGATAAAAGGAGTAAATGCAATTTAATTGCGAGCCGTTAATGTAAGCCGAACCGATAACGTTGTTGACGATTCTGATCGTGTTGACGCTTGAAATTCTGACAATGTCATCGGACTCGTATTCGGAATTGGAGTCCAATTGTCTTTTTGTAAATCCCAAAAGTGAGGCGATGCTGTTTTCCACGTTCAAGTCCATCAAATAATTCAAACCAAGTTTGATGGTGGATTTTAAAGTGTTTGAATTGGATCCGATTTTGATGTTTTCAGGGGAGTAGCTGATTTTGTTTCTTGCAACGTAGCTTGCGCTTTGGGACGCTTAACTTTTTATTGTGTTTGAGACGGTCTTTTGCAAATAATTGTTGATGTCGATGATGTCGTAGCTCCCATCTGGAATGGTAACGTTTTCCCAATTTCCTCCGTTGTTCATGCTGTACCGGAAAGAATTGTTTTTGCTGGTGATGTTTGGAAAGCTGTTGTACGTCTCCAGACCGAGAAAAGCCATTTCATAAGTTTTCCCTTTTTCAAAAACGATTTTGTCCAAAAATTCTGTTATTATTACGTTGGAATTTCCATCCACGTCAATGATTATGCCTGACATTTTTTAAATGGACGAAATTTTTTTAAAATCATTTAATTCAAGGACCTCTTTTGGAAAATAAAAATTGTCAAATCCGCTTCGATATTTTCCATCGTATTTTTTTGATGACAAATCAATGACGGCAAATCCGTGAGGTTGAGACCAGCAATCTGAAAAATTTTTTGAACTCTTCTTTTTTCATGTCGCTAGAAACATGGTCTCGATAAATATGGTCCACATTTTTGGAATCTTGAGGAAACAGGCAAATAAAATTGGTGTTTTCTCTTATGGTTTGTCTGGGAAGCATGAAGTAATTTTGAGCAAGGTAAAAGCAGTCGACGTTGGAGTGTCTTCCTCGGATGTAATATTTTTCGCACTTGCTTTGTTTGGTCAATTGCAAATCGTCAAAGATCATCAAATTGTTTTTGGTCGAATCAAGATCTTCAAGTTCAGGAACATCGTCAGTCGTTTCGAAAAACTGACACTCCATGTCCTCGTTTTTAGAATAATTTTTTGAAAGGTCGTTGATGACGCATTCAGGGTTTAAATTCAATTTTTCCATTTCGTTTTGTACCTTGAACAAATCGAGAATAATTTTTTTTGGCAATTTTTTTTCGAAGGAATTTTTCAGTATTTTGTATTCGGGTTGGAAAAGAGATTTACCAAAAACTTGCAAATGGTTGTAATCCAGCCATCCATGTCTTAACAGCAAATTCAGAAGCAAAGTTGTTTTTCCACAACCTGACTTTCCAACGATGATTCCTCGAATGCTTCTCGGTAGAAGCTTGTTTTGTTCCTTTTGCTTTTTCCAATATTCCATGACAAATCAGCAACTTCCATTTTTTTTAATTTAAAAATATTTTTTTTAAAATAAAAAATGTACTGCGTCAAATGCAAAAGAAAAACAGAAACGATCCATTTGAGAAACGAAGTCTCAAAAAACAATAGAAATATGATCAAAGGAACTTGTGACGTTTGCGGAACGACAAAATGCAAGTTTGTTCCTTTTCATGAATCATTTCGAAAAGGAGGAGACTTGGTGGAATCGATCAACAAATTTTCAAAAAAAATAAAACTTCCGTGGGCAAAATTTCCAGGAGAAATGCACATTCCAGGAATGAATTTTGCAGGACCTGGCACAGACTTAATCACACCCATAATCAAAGCAAAAGCTAAACTCGGACTGGGTGTCTCTGCAAAAAAAAAAAAAATTCCCAGTTTGAAATGGACGGATCAGCTTGCAGAGGAGCTTCACAAACCGGTGATTCATCATTTCAAAAAAAGAAAAGTGTTTGTTAATGGCGTCGATGAAATATGGGCTGCAGATTTGGTTGACATGCAATCGTTTTCAAAATTTAACAACGGCGTAAAATATTTGCTCATGGTTATCGACGTGTTTTCAAAGTATGGATGGATCGTTCCTTTAAAAAGAAAAACAGGTCTTGATGTGGCTGAAGCGCTGAAAAAAATCTTTGAAAAAAGAAAGTGCACCAAAATGTGGGTCGACAAAGGAAAAGAACTTTACAACAAACACGTGAAAGCGCTGGGAGTGCAGTTGTATTCCACTGAAAACGAGGAAAAAAGTTGTGTTATTGAGCGATGGAACAGAACAATGAAAGAAAAAATGTTCAAATTTTTTTCAGCAAACAACACCAACAAATACGTTGACGTTTTGGACGAAATGGTTAAAAAATACAACAACACAAAACACTCTTCCATCAAAATGACTCCAGTTGAAGCCAGCGATGAAAAGAATAAAAATAAGGTCTGGATGAACCTGAATGGAAAGATGCAAAAAGAAAGACCAGAGCCGAAATTTTCAACGGGCGACAAAGTGAGGATCACAAAAAAGAAGTCCAATTTTGAAAAAGGGTACACACCGAGATGGACTGAGGAGGTTTTTAACGTATCAAAAGTTCAGTATACAGATCCGCCCGCGTATAAAATCGCTGACGCCAACGGTGAAGAAATTCAAGGAACTTTTTACGAACAGGAATTGCAAAAGACCCATCAAGACATATTCAGAATTGAAAAAATAATTCGCAAAACAAAGAGCAAATCATTAGTCAAATGGAAAGGATATCCAGACTCGTTCAACTCCTGGGTGGATTATAAAGAATTGATCCGTTTGAAAAAATGATTTAAAAAAAATTTTCTTTTCTTTTTAAAAAAGATGAATTTTGTTACGTTTGAAAATTTTGATGATAGCAAATTATCGGTTGGAGAAATTTATTCAGCAACCAAACCAATTCAGTACCAAAAAATTCCACTTTTTTATGAGTACCCCTCTGGAAAAATTCCTTTCATTTTAAGGACTCCCGTTTTGTTTTCTCTGGGTCCGTTTGAAAGCCGCAGTTTTGAAAAGAAAGAACTGAATGGATATTCCATGTCCTTTCTATGTTTCAACGAAAAAAACGGAATGAACGAAAAAGAAAGAAAGTTTATCGAGGTGACTGAAAAAATATCAAAATTTCTTCGAGATAAAGTCAAGGAAATGATGCCAACTTTGAAAAAAGGAGGAAGAACGAAAAAAATCATGACAAAAGATTTGTCCATTTTGAAAAACAAATCTGATAATCCAAACGAAGCACCAATTTTATTCGGAAAGTTGCTCACAAAGAAAAACGAAGAAAACATCGAAGTGTCTTCTCTGTTTTTCAAAAAGAAAACGAAAGAGCTCGTGAAAGCGAATCCTTTGGAATATGTTCGACAAAAGTGCTACGCCATCGCCTCTTTGAAAATTGACGGTGTTTTTGTCAGTGCGCAGATCGAGTCCATTCAGGTTAGAATTCCCGAAGTGGTCATTGCAAAAAATGCGCCTTCAATTCAAAGCATCATGGGTGACGATTTGGATTTTGGAGAAATGGAATCCGGTGACGAAATGTGAAAACACGAAAAAAAAAAAAATAATAAAATGATTTAAAACATTTTCTTTTCATATTAAAAATGCACGCGCCTCACAAGTTGTTTAAAAACAGCGCCTCGGCAGAGATTCACAGTTTTAATTTAAATTTGGAACATTTGAATCTGCATTTGGGACATTTGGAGGATAGAATCAAAGAGTTGGAACAAAAAAATCCAAAAAACATTATCGTAACAAAAAAAAAGTTGGATCATCCTACATATTTTAACGTTAACGGACAGTACGAAATTTTTGCTCAGAAAGATATCAGATTTGTTGCTCTTTCTTACACGCCAATTTCGTTGTCCGTTGGACTGAATTTGGAGAAAGGAATTGCTGTCGTCACTTTGATGAACAAAATCAGCGATCAATTGAAATACCACAAAAACGATGTTATTATTTCAGAGTCTGTGAACGACATCGTTTTGGATGTGAGCAACAACAGCCACCAGGACGTCATTGTCAAAAAAGGTGAAATGCTATGTAAAATAAATCACATCGATTCGAATTAAAAAAAAATCTGACTTTGTTAAAAAGATGGAAATGTTGAAAAACACTGAAAAAATTTACCCAGTTCTTCCAACAGCACCATCGGATGGAGGTTACATTTATCGACTTCAAAAAATAAGCGAGATCCAAATAGAAATGGAAGATAAAAAAAAGTGAAGAGAATGGCTTTGAGCAAAAAGTACCATCGAGCAGCAAAGATTATTCGCTTCTCAGATGATGGATTGCAAACGGTGTGCATCGGTTTGGGGATTACAGGAATTGCACTTTTGTCAACCGTCGTTGCCACTCCAGTTTCGATTGCGTGTGAGGGTGTTGCTGTTGGAATGGGGGCTTTGTCCATTTTCGGAAATCAACAGAACAAAAAACTGATGTTGAAGGCCGAAAAGCACGAAAAATTAAAAGTTCTTTCCGAGTCAAAATTGAACACCATTAGTGACCACATTTCAAAATCGCTCATGGACGGATTTGTGAGCGATTCCGAGTACGAATTAATTCTCAGCGAGCTTCAAAAATTCAAAGCCATGACTGAAGAAATCCGATCAAATACAAAAAGCAGCATTGACGAATTGACCAAAGAGTCGTTGATCCAAAAAGGAAGAGAAGACGCGATAAAAGCATTTAACAACCTGTTTAAAAAAAGTTGAAGATTTTTTCCACGGATTCGCAAGCGAATCTAAAAAAGGTGAATAAACAAAAAACGCAAACTCGTTAGTGTTTTTGTTTAAGTTTTTTTTTCTCCGTATTTTAAAAAATGTCCTTCTTTAAAATACAAGACCCGAAAAAGAGAGAGGAAATTGTGAAAAATTATATGGCCAACAGAGAAAAGCTTTACAACGACAGTCTCAACGCCAACATTTCAGATCCAAATTATCAGACTGATTTGTCCAAGTTTTTCAAACCGCTCATCGAGAGCAATGAAAATGTGAAAAACGAGCTGAAGAGCATTGCATACAGAGGGGTTAACAACAGTCCACTGGCTTTGACTTATCCAGAAAGCGAGTCGTCTTTTGAAAGTTTAAAGAGTGTTGAAAAGCCTCCTGAAAGAATGATTGTTGGAAACACAGCTTTGGAATATTTGTCCAAATATGCATCCAAACGATTTGTTTCAGACAGAGTGTTTGGAATTCACGAAGGAGAAGGTGGAAAAATGTAGATTAGAAAAGAACAAATTTCAATCGATAAAAATGACGTCATTGTGGGTGGAGAAAAGTATGCGGGAACAAAAGGTCTTTGGGAGCTAATTTCAAGATTCAAACCTGACAAAAGCATTTACACGGACGATGACCTTAAAAATTACGAAAAAATACTGATCAGCACTGGCGCGATTGAATCTGATACAAATCCGAACAGACCAAAAGCTTCGAGAGGTGAAAAAGATGTAACCGTCATTGCACCCATTTGAGAAAGAAATAAAATTAAAACGAGAGGAAAAAAAGGTCACGGAGTGATCATTCTTCCGAGCCATCCGAATGCGCTTGCGCAAAGACTTAGCTTGAGTATCGCCGCAGGTCATGCTGGAAATATCGCATCGAGAAACGAAGCTGTCGCCATTTGTGACGAGCTGGTGAGACTGGGGGAAATCAACAAAGAGGAATACAAGTCGATTCAAAAATACATCGAGTCGTGAAACACGACGGATTTAAAAAAATATTTTCTCATTTTAAAAATGCTCATTGTGAACAACAGAAGATATTTAAAAAAGAACGTCGTCGGAGGGGGAGGAATCATGGACACGGTTAAAAATTTTTTGAGGAGAATGGCAGCTTCAAACGCATCGAGATCGTCTCTTCATTTATTGAGAAAGGCAGTGGCAAGCGAAATTGGAAGAGAAGCGATCACAGCAGCCAAGTCTGCCGGAAATGAATTGGCCTCCTTCGCCATATTGACCGCCAAAGACGTTGCCATCGACAAAGGAAAAAAAGCTATTGAAAAAGTTTACGCCAAGACAGGTACGGTGAATCCGAACCAATTGGTCAACACGATTGTAAACGAAGCGTCAAAGGTGGATCATTACGCGCATATTAATCCGATGGAGGAGCTGCATAAAAAAATGTTTGGATCGTCCATTAAGCTAAAAAGGAAAATGACGAAAAAGAACGCGGTCAGAATTCAAGATCTCGTCAAATGGGGAGTGGAATTTTGATTGCGTGATTTTTTTTTCACGAATCAAAATGACATAAAATTTTTTTTTTTCTCTTTTTAAAAAATGATAAACACCGACAGATTAAGAGTTGACGAAATGCCCGTGCACGACTCCGGCATTGAAAAAGTTGATTTTTTCGAGTACCTCCCCACAATTCTCAATTTAAATTATTCAGGATCGATCGTTTTTGAGATTGATTGCCAGTCTGTGCAGACACTTCCGTCTGAGGCTTACATCCTCGTCGAAGAAGTTCTGAAAAAAGCGGACGGAACTGCTTACGCGGCAGCAGACAACATTGCTTTGGTGAACAACGCCATCATGTATTTGTTCAGCGACGTCACTTACAACTTATCTGGACAGCAAGTGGAAAGAGTCATGTACCCAGGTCAGGGAACAACCATGCTAGGATTGTTGAAATATCCTTTCGGTTTTCAGCTTGCAGATGGTTTGAAGCAAATGTGGTACAAATTCAGGATTCATCGTCAGACGAGACCACTTGTTTGCAGATACCACATCCATTGGAGCATTTTCGTTCAGGATACCTTTAAAACACATTTTTGGTTTTTGCGAAACTTACGACAAAGTCGTTTACGGATTCAGACACACAATCACCTTTACAAAAAAAGAATACGACGACGCCATTTACAGAGCGGGGGCTGTTGCTGCAGGAATGATCAACATCAAAAAAATTCCGACTTTTTATGCCAAGAATTGAGCTGGATGTTTTGAAAAAATCCGAATTCCTGAATTTTATGTCGAAGAAAATTTCCGTTCCAGTGGCCTATAAGGCAAATAAAGTCGAAAGGCAAGCCATTCCCTCGGGTCTCACAGAATTCACCTGGACTCTTGGAAGAATCACAGACAAAAGCGTTCCGAGTTATATCGTGCTCGGTCTTCAGACAAACAGGTCATCCAGTCAAACCACAAATCCAGCCGTGTTCGATCACTGCGATGTCAACAATTTTTTCGTTACCGTCAATGGGATAAAATATCCGAATTACAATTACGACTTTTGGAGAAAAGAAAATTTTCATGGCTCATTCTGACGCGTTCTCTTTTGACGAAAAATTTTACGGGACAAACGAACTTGTTTGCCAATCTGGATTGTCTCTGCTTGAATACAAAAATTTGTTTCCGTTGTTTTTTGTCGACATCAGCAAGCAAAAGGAAAGAGTTGTTTCCGAAACGGCTGAAATGGTTGTAAACCTCAAATTCAGAACGGCAGTACCAGACAGCACCGTTATTTTTGCAGTGATCATTTCCGACAAATTGATCAAATTCGTTTCCGACGGAACCAACATGAACGCTGTTTATTAGGTCTGAAAGACCGTCATGAGATTTTTGACAAAAAAAATGATTTAAAAAATTTTTTTTCTTTTTAAAAATAAAACATGAGATTCACAAAAAATTATCTGAAAAATTTGCTGAGGGAAAATGGAGTAACAAAAACCTCAAACAATTTGTTGACTCTGATGTTGATTGCGGTTGAAAACAACCTCATCAGCAAAGATTTGCTTTTGGAAGGTACAAAAGAATACAGGTCGGTGGGCCGACCAAAAAAAGAAATAAAAACAGAAAATGCGAAAACGGAAAATGCGAAAACGGAAAATTCAAAAAAACCAATCGATCCAAAATACGAGAGACTTGGTTCAATTCGAAAAAAACCTGTGTCTATGAAAACTACCAACATCGAAACCGGGGAAGTTGTTGAATACGGATCCCTTTACAAAGCAATGAAAAAGACGGGGCATGGATGGAGATACTTGGAGCGTCGAGATGGAAAAGTAGAAAATGGAATCAAGATTGAAATTTTAAATTCTGAAAAACTCGAAAACAGAAAAAAATCGCCAAGTCCGAAGAAATGAAAAAAATGAAAAAAATGCGAAAAATCGACAAGTCCGAAAAAAAATTTCAATTCTCGGAAAAAAGAATTGAAAAAATTCTCGTAAAAAAGAAAAAAAAATTGATTTTGAGAAAAAAATTTCTTGGCATAATAAAATGGAAAACAAAATGCGAAAAAATGGAAAAACCAAAAAAATTGATTTTGAGTTAAATAATTTTCTTGGCAAAGAAAAAATGGAAAACAAAACTGCCAAAGAAAAAAAAGTCAAAGAGAAATCTATGACAAAATTGCGAAGTGAAGCCAGAGACCGGGCGATAAAAGGTTTTTCAAAAATGACAAGGGATGTGCTCGTTGAAGCAATAAAAAACACGAGGCCTGTTGTTGGTGCTAAACCTGTAACACGCCGAAGACCAACGAATGCTGCAAGACCGGTTCCTGCTCCGCGTCCCGTTAAGCCAGTTCCTGCTCCTCGTCCTGTCATCGTGCCGAGCCAAATTGTCAAAAAACCTCTCATCGCTCCAAAACCATCAACAATTCCACCGAGACCTGCCATCGCGTCGAGTCAATCTCTCATGTGGAAACCAACTCTTCCTCCAAAACCAGCCCATTTGCAAAATCCTGTCGTTGCGACGAGATCTGTTCAAGAGCCGTCGCGTTATATCGTTGACGCTCCTGTTCCAGATTCGCCTCCTGCGATGACTCCTGGAATATTTTCAAGGTTTACGGCGGCTGTGAAAAATGCGGTCGTCAACAGTTTCAACAGCGTGCTTGAGTTCGTTAATCCGTACGTTCCAGAGGTGGTGAAAAAAAGGTTGAAAAGTAAAAAAAGAGAATTAAAAAAAAGAATATTGTCCCTCAAATCGCTCGTGTTCGGAAAATCTCAAATTAATTTTCAATTGACCGATCATGCGTTAAGACATGTTGCCAAACAATTTTCGCATCAAGTCGAAGGAAATTTACAGGACGTTTTTGCCTTATTAGATTTGGCAAAAGACGGAGCGATGAAAATTCTTCAAGAAAATAAAAATAAAAAAGCGATCATTGTTTTGACTTGCGAGATGGTGAGCGTGAGCATTACTACTGGAGAGGAAGTGTATCGAATTGCTCCTTTTTCGTCAAAAGCTGGAATTATTTTGGAGTCGACGGATTTGGGAGAATTTTACGAAAAAGCAAAAGAGGAAATCCTGGAAAACATGACCAATTACAACAAAATGGGTTCAAATTGCACAGTGTCCGCCATCTTGAAAATGGATGTTAACTTTATTGATTACAAACCCATCGGAGGTCGGTCGTACGTCCCTCTCGACGACTTTTTGTCAAGCAAAAAAGCAATCATCAACATGGAAAACGAAGACAACGAATGTTTCAAGTGGTGTGTCTCCAGGGCGCTGAACATGAAAGAGAAACACGGCGAAAGAATTGACAAAGACCAGATTGAAAAATCGAAAAAGTTAAATTGGGAGGGGATTGAATTTCCAGTCAAACTCGATCAAATTAAAAAATTTGAAAAAAATAATCCAGAAATAAGCGTGAATGTTTTCATGTGCGAAAATAAATCCATTCAACCTTTACGAATATCCAAATTTTTGCAACGGAAAAATGAAATTGACTTGCTGCTCCTTTCAGACAAAAAAACAAACCATTATTGCCTGATAAAAAATCTGAGTTGACTCATTTCCTCCCAATCATCCAAACACAACGGAAAAAAATATTTTTGCAGAAATTGCTTGCAGGGGATGAAAAGCGAGGAAGATCTTTCAAGACATTCAGCCTATTGCAGAAAGCACAGCGCAGTTCGAATCGATCTTCCTCCAAAAAATTCGTTCATGAAATTTGAGCACAAAGAAAGGTCGATGAGAGTCCCATTTGTGGTTTACGCGGATTTTGAAAGTTTTGTCAAACCGATGGATTCGTGCGAACAAGACCCAAACCAGTCGTACACAAAAAAGTTTCAAAGACACGTTCCAAGTTTCTTTTCCTATTATATCAAATGTTTTGACAAAACCGTTTATGACGGCGATCCGTCTATTTCCGAATCGTCAAACGAGAACCAAGACGTGGCCCAATTTTTTGTTGAAAGTTTGGAAAAAGAAATAAAAGAAATTTATGGAAAAACCGGGGAAAAAAATATGGTCTTCACGAAAGCCGATGAAAATAATTTCAAATTTGCGAGAGTTTGCCACATTTGCGAAGAAAAAATTCTCGATAAAGACAAAGTGCGCGATCACTGTCATTTTACTGGAAAATATCGAGGAGCTGCCCACAACGATTGCAATTTAAAATACAAAATTCCAAAATTCATTCCTGTCGCTTTCACAATTTGTTAGGATACGACAGCCATTTATTTATCAAGAAATTGGGTGGAGAAATAACCTGCATTCCATGCAATGAGGAAAAGTACATCAGCTTCTCTAAAAAAATAAAAGTGGGAGAGTACCGTCAAACGGGGTGACTTTGATAGGTTTTCGAGCATTTTTGCAAATAAATTCTTTCGTATAAATTTTTTTTTGAATTTTATTTTTTCGATATAACATTATACCTTTCCTTTATAGGATTCCGTTAAATATAATTTTTTTTTTTGGTTCTAATATATATTTTTTTAAGTCAAAAATGTTATCTATCTCAATCCTTCGTTGGGGGTGACTTTGATAGTTTATTATTTCTTAAAAGCTTATTAATTAAGCCACCTTCACAAGTGCCATTAATATTTTTTTTTTGGAGTTTTACTAACTTACAACACAATTTACAAAATATTTTTAAGATTTTACGGTTTTTTTTGTGCGCACATCGCACAGTTTGACTATCGGTTTCAATTTCACACTGACTTTTTATATGACGTTCTATACTGCTTTTAAGCACATTCCAGTCAGCTGTTTCCATTTGTTTATAAACTAGACATTTACAGATGGTTGTTAGTTTAGTAGTTTGTTAATAGATGTTGTTTATTATCTTTGTTTTGAATATATTCACTTACACACTTCACACGGTATTTTGCTATACCTGTGAAGTGTGAACTCGTTTGAATATTGACAAAAATGAGTGGTATATTACAGTGGTATTATAACTGGAATATACCACTTGAACATCTAAGTATAGATTTTTAGAAAAAAATTTATTCCAAAAAATTAAAATCATATGTTTTTTGGTATTTTTTTGGTACATGTAAAAATCGTTATTTTGTTGTTTAAGGCTTGTTAATCCCAACACATTTGCACAAGCTAGAATCACTTCACAATCATTAAATTTTCAAAAATATACGCAAAATATAATAATGTACTAGGAAAAAAACAAAAAAAGTTTCTAATTTTGCAAATACATCTCCAAATCAATACTTTTGAAACTAACAGGCAAAATTATCAAAGTCACCCCGCGTATCAAAGTCACCCCGTTTTACGGTACACTGGGAAAGATGGAAAACCCAAAGAAAAAAAAATTGAATTAAGATTCATCGACAGTTTTAAATTCATGGCCTCCAGTTTGGACAGTTTGTCTAAAAATTTAAAGCCAGAACAGTTCAAAATCCTCGCAAAATATTTTGAAGGAAAAAAAAATCGATTTGCTGCGTAAAAAAGGCGTGTACCCTTACGATTGGATGGACACATTTGATAAATTTCAAGAAAAGCAATTGCCGCCAAAAGAAGCGTTTTTCTCAAAACTCAGCAACGAGGGAATGAACGACGAAAATTACGCGCATGCGCAAACGGTTTGGAAGGAATTTAAATGCAAAACGTTCAGAGACTACCACGATTTGTACAACGTGTCTGACGTTTTGATTCTGGCGGATGTCTTTGAAAATTTCAGGGACGTTTGCATGAAAAATTACAAGCTCGACCCCGCCTGGTATTACACATCCCCCGGGTTGGCTTGGGACGCTTGTTTGAAATTGACAAAAATTAAATTGGAATTGTTGAGCAATCCTGACCCGTGGTTGCCGACAACAAAAGAACCATTTTGGAAGATGGAATTCACACGTTGGCTTATGGTCATTACAAATTAAAAGGAACAAAGGTAAGTGACAAAGGTAAGTGACAAAGGTAAGTGACAAAGGTAAGTGACAAAGGTAAGTGACAAAGGTAAGTGACAAAGGTAAGTGACAAAGGTAAGTGACAAAGGTAAGTGACAAAGGTAAGTGACAAAGGTAAGTGACAAAGGTAAGTGACAAAGGTAAGTGACAAAGGTAAGTGACAAAGGTAAGTGACAAAGGTAAGTGACAAAGGTAAGTGACAAAGGTAAGTGACAAAGGTAAGTGACAAAGGTAAGTGACAAAGGTAAGTGACAAAGGTAAGTGACAAAGGTAAGTGACAAAGGTAAGTGACAAAGGTAAGTGACAAAGGAAAGGAACAAAATAAAAAAAATAAAAATAAAAATAAAGATAAAAAAAATGAACAACAAAAAAATCAATGTGGAAGGAACTGTTTTGCCAAACGAGGCTTTGACCAATTTTCAATTGATAAAGGCTGCAAAAAAACTGAAATTAAAAAACTTTCGGGGAGTTTTTGTCAGAGACGATTTGCCCAAAAAACCGAGAAGAAAAGAATGTGGAATCGTGAATACAGGAGACTCAAGCACAGAAGTATTTCATTGGGTGTGCTGGTACAAAGACGGGGATAAAAAGTTCAGCTTTGACTCTTACGCTCAACCCCCTCTCGTCGAGCTCGTTGACTATTTGAAAAGCCCTGTCTTTTACAACAGCGAAAGGGTTATATTTGGAAACACGTCTTATTGCGGTCACTTGTGTCTTTACGTCTTGAAAAAATCTGAAGACGGAAACAGCTTTCTAAACGTCGTCAACACCCTTTGGTGATTGCAAATCGAATTTAAAAAATATTTCGCCCATTTAAAAATGATTGACAAATTCAACAGAAACGAATTCAGCGTTTATTTCGACAATCTTGCAGCAGACTCAACAAGCAACGTTTATATTAAAATGGGCGGATCCAGCACTATTACTGCAGATTTGGATTTCAATTTAAACAAAATAATCAACCTGGCAGAACCGACCAACTCACACGACGCCGCCACAAAAAAATTATGTGGACACGCATGCGTCAGGAGGAGGAACTTCAGTTGGAGCGGCAGACTTGGATTTGAATTTTCACAAAGCGATCAATTTGAACGAACCGACCAATCTTCATGACGCCGCCACAAAAAATTACGTCGACGTCAGCTCGAGCATGCGCATCAAAACGGACAGATCGAGCACCATCACTAGGGACTTGGATTTAAATTCCCACAAATTGATCAATGTTACAGATCCAACCACTTCTCACGACGCTGCCACAAAAGGGTAGTGGACACACGAGTGGCTTATTCAAATATTTTATACACAGATGTTAACATGACGTCACACAAATTAACCAATCTGGCGGAACCCATTTCAGCCTCAGATTCAGCCGTCGACTTGCTGTTGGAAAAATCGAGTTTGACCAGCGTCGTTCCAGGATCCAGTTTTACCAGTTTGGGTTTTAAGTCTCAGACGGTGGCAGCGTTAACCACTCCTCCTGTGTTTTCCTTTTCCGGAAAGTCTGAAGTGTTGAGAAGGTTATGGCTGGCTTTATACAGCGCCTCTGGAACAAATATTCCCGGTCAAGTTTTTATTCGAATAATTACAGACGGAGAGATTAACGTTGGGAACTATATAGAAGTGACTGACGGAATTGGAGTGGACCAAACAGGACTTGCCACCGATTTGCTTTTTTCACCATTGGGAGGAGCTTTTTACGCCAATTTTTTGCAAGGATGCAACATGTTTAACACCACTTCCTTGGGAGGATACTTTACGTAGGACATGCCTTTCAGAAACGACGTCTCTATTCAGCTGGTGAACAAAAATGCTGCAGCCATCACGTGTTGGATTCAACCGTTCATTTCCACTCTTGCTTCCATTCCTGCCTCCATCCCTTTTTTCAAACTTTACTGCAGGACGTTCAGGTATTTGAACACCACTTACGGAAGCGAATACGTTTTGATGAACACCAATAGAAAAGGAAACGGAGTCTTTCTTAAATACATAAAGATGCACATCATTGGCTCTTCTGGAAACTGGTGGGAATCCAGAGTCAGAATGTACGACGGAAATTTACCTCCAGGAAACTGAACCGTTTTCACTCCATACAACACCAACAATTACACATATTTTTCTGGGTATGACGGAGACAGCACATGCATCTTTTCTTCGTCGGGATTGGAAGATTTTTATTTGTCGTCATGGACGGATCAAATGTAGCTTCATTTAACAACAAATCGACTGGACTGCTTTACCAATCCACTGCCTCCATCGGCTCCACAACCACCATTTCATTTTACAGAAATTTCGGAGAAGCTGATTTCATGCCTAGCGTTTCATCCGGAAGAAGGCTCGTGGTGACGCTAAACTCTGGCGACGCTCAAGTCGGTCAATCCGGAAGCTTTTACCTTTAACTCGGATAGGTGTTTTATTACGCCTAATTCTAAACTTTTTTTTAAATTTAATTTTGTGAAAAAAAAAATTTCTTGGCGTATTAAAATGAATGACGACGAAAAAATTCAAAGTTTTAAAATACTCGATCCCATTCAATTTTTAAAAAATAATGGAATAGGATGGCGCAAAATTGAAATTTTAAATTCCATCTTACAAACAAAAAAAGAACGAGAACAAAGACAAAAAGAAAAAGAAATTTTTCGCAATGGAAAATTTAAACATCTTTAAAAAAATTGAAATTTTTTTTACAAAATAAAAAATTGAAATTTTTTATTTTGAAAATTTTTTTTTTTGAAAATTTTTTTTTTTTTTGAAATTTTTTTCTTTTGAAATTTTTTTTTTTTGAAAATTTTTTTTTTTTTTTACCTCCAGAAAATTTTTACCCCGCGATTATCAAAATTTGCACAACGAAGTTGAAAAATGAATTTCTCCCAGAACTCTCATTTCCTAGTAGTGATATAATAAATAATACAAAATATCAACTAGTTTTGTAGCTACCTAAAACCCAATGGTTTCATGTCCAGGGAACTACTTCATCTACTATATTGCTGTAGACTTCTAGTTTATGAATATTATAGAATTTTCTATTTTTATGTTTAACAACAGAAATATGTATTTATGTATATATGTATAGTTAAGGATAAATAACTTATACATAAAATAAATGTAAATACCATAAAGAAAAAAATATTTTGTCATAGTTTTAAAGAATTTAGCAAAGCCAATTTATGGCAAACCGCAAGAATAACTAAGTATTTCATATTAACAAAAAATGATTTACCAGCTATATATAAACTAATTTTTATTTGAAACAAACTAATGGGTTATTATGTGCTTTTTATGACATGAAATAATATATGAAATATGAAAAACGAAAGCACGAAATATTTGGGCGAATTTTGTGAGATAATAGTAAATTTGAATAACTTTTTAATAGGTTTTGCATTATCAAATGAATTACAAAAAAGCCCATTAGAAAATACACCTACTAAAAAACAATTCATAGTTTAATATATATATTCTTATAATTGAATATATATATTTTTGTCAAGATCTGGTTTTATTCAATTCCTTGGTTCCTTCATTCACCAGACTTAGTTTTGTGTATTTTTTAAGCATTTTTTCCGATTGTCGCCATTTTTTGCCTCAACTACTCTATACGCTCCATAATTTATATATTATATAAATTATGGAAAAAAAAAAATTTTATTTATGCCTTTTTTTTTTTTTCGCTATATTTTTTTTAGTCATTTTAAAATTATTCTTACATGTCTATTTTATCATTGACAGACTTTATTTACACGAAAAAAGTTCCCAAATTTCAAATGTTTATCTTGAAATGAAAATCTGTTCGTGCTGACAACTCATTTTCTTTACCTTGGTGTAATTTGTTTAGTTATTTGTCAACACGTGAAGTAGTAACTTTATCCTGAACAGTCATATTAAACAAATGCGTTAAAAGTTTAAACTAATATCACGTGATCAGAGTTTCTGTTTTAAAACTGTGAGCAGCCATTTTAGTAGTTTTTTTTTGTTGACGGGCAAAAACTTAGAGTTTGTCGGATACTCGCATGGCTCGCTGATTTCTGTGGTCGCTTTGATGTAAAACAATGAGTTGCACTTCCATCTCTTATACTTTATAACAAACTCTAAAAATGGAATAAAAAGTTGAACTTCAAGAATAAAACAACATCAAGAATAAAATAGCAAACAAAATGACTTTGCAATCTTTTTAAAAAAAGAACTCTATTTTAAGTAAGGCCTATTAGTCACTTTTTTTTGGAATACTCAGTTTTTCATTTAAATTCATAGATAATTATCATTTTCAAAAATTAATATAATAAAACTGATAGTGAAAACAAAAACTCACGAAATAATCTGATCATAAAGGGCCTAAGTAACTCACCTTTTTAATATATGATTTGGGTTGTTAAATATATTGACTCAAGAAAAAACCAGTTTTGTCGCGAAATTTTTAAAAAAAAATCTTCATACTTAAAATTTTTTTTACAACAATTAAAATTTTTGTTTCCAATAGAAAAATCCTTTCCCCCCGCCCCTCCCCTTCTGTGGATAATGTTATTTTTGTGTTTAATAAAAAGATGAATTAATAACTATTTTGTTTCTAATACTTGTGTCTAATGACACAGAAATGACATTCCCTCACATTGTTACAACAGTTTTCTATATCCTCCCGTAATTAAAATGAAATTTCCTTTCCCTTCCATTCCTATTCATATTCCCACATTGTCGTAGTAAAACGTGATTTTGAAAAATTTCTTTCAACTGCGATGCATGCGACTTAACAGTAAACAACTTTCCTAAAACTCATTTTAGTTTAAATTGTGAAGCAATAAGGTATTTCTTTCCCGTTTACTTCAAGAACATTTCTATATCTGTTCCCATTTTTAGGTATTCAAATGAATTGCTATATAGTTATGATTTAAATTTTGTATACTTAATAAGTGCTAATAAATAATATAAACCTAATTAACGGAAATTTCAATTTGAGAAAATATTAAAGCATTCATTACCTTGTTTCTAACTAAGAATCCTAAAATACCTTTCGTTTTGATGTTAGATCTTGTTTTCAATCAACAAAAAATCTATTTGTTCCATAGATACATTGTTCATTACACTGAATTCTCATTAAACTCAGCTGAACAAATTCTAAAAAGAAAAAAAACTTCAAAAAGTGCTGCTTAGGGCATTAAAACAAAATATAGAGTGGTATACATACAATGTATATTGAGAAAAAATATTAAACATTATTCTGAGCAGCTCATTTTTTCTTCTCCAATATTTAGATGAATTCGTTCGTTTTTTTTTAAGAGCTGGAAACGTCATGGTAAAAATTCGTCAATTAGTTTGATATTTCTTTTTGCATGATTTTCTAGGAAGAATAAAATAAACTATAACATCAAAACAGATTTGAAGTTTTTAATTGCGACAAGGGTGAGCAAACTTTTGTAATGTTACTTAATCTTATTTAAAACTAGCTGGAATTCCCAGTGCAATGCACCTGGTTTTCCAGGTTTTAGTTATAAGACTTTACTATTGGGTTGTAAAGAAAGTTCGTTCAGTTTTTATATTCCTTTGTTTCATAATGGTTTTTGTTGTTATACGGTAAAGTGTTTATATTCTTTAAATAGTACTTGTTCTGCTCTACAGACCTGTATTATTTGTTTTTTGAAAGAGTTAATTTTTTCTTATTTTTTCCAGGCTTTAAAATGGAATATCCAACATTTTTGACACCTGCTTTCCTTCGCTTTTCATCGAGGTCAAAAAGCAGCCGAAGCAGCTCGGGGCATATGCATTGTGTATGGAGAAGGTGTCATAGGGGAGCGAGCAGCACAAAAATGGTTTTCAAAGTTCAAAAATGGCAACTTTGACCTTGAAGACACGCCTCGAAGCGGAGGACCATCAGAATTCGATGAAGAGCATCTAAAGGCCCTGTTGAAGGAAGATGGTCGCCAAACAACCCGTGAATTGGCCGAAAAAATGGAATGTAGCACCATGACCATCTCGGGCAATTTTTGGCGGGACGGGATCAACGAACTAGCCGAACGTTTGGAGGAGGTCGTAAATAATAACGGAGAATACATGATTGATTAATTAATTGTTATAACTTATATTTTTTTGTTTAAATAGAAATGTCGAATAAAACCAAACGAACTTTCTTTACAACCCAATATATTAACTAAAAATGCATTTGCAGCTATGTGGTCATGTTTTTTGGAACTAAACCACACTATAGTTAACTAGCTTTTTCGCAACAAGCACATCGATTAATCACAATAATCTCAACAAGACCTATTTTAAAAATTTTCTCGTTCATTTATACTGTATACTTTTTCAAAAATATCCCTCAAAAATCGTAATAAAAAACCCCTAACACATATTTACAATTTTTTGGTTTTCAAGGATAAAAGCTATTAAAATTATTAACTCCGTAATCACCTTCTCCCCGGGGAAAAAGAGGGTTGGAGGGGGCTGGAGCTTAATTCCAGCCATAAGCACCTTGAGCATGGAGTCCGAGGTGGTCCGAACCTAGCCTGTAACCTTCTCTGAGAGAAATTACACCTACATGCAAAATTTTGTGAGGATCGGATCAAAACTGTGGATTTGTATAGCGCACATACATACATAATAAACTCCTTTGTAACTACGTTAGCGACTATACATACATATAATTATTTGAAGATCCATTTGCGTAACATCTTTATTTATTTTCAAACTTAACCTGGAAACCACTGTGACAGAAATGTTAAAAAGCATTGTAAATTTCAAATTACCCCATCAAAGTTTCTGGAATTCTATTCTAAAAATGTCTAGAATAGAATTCTAAGAATTTCTAGAATCTTCAAGAAGTCTAATCTAAAAAATTGGGGATTGTTTCCAGAATATAAGCTTCTAGAATAGGAAAACTACAATACCGGAAACCCAGAGGCATGGAGAGATCTGGAAATCTGACCCGGTCCCACTAAATTGGGGATGCCTGACAATTTTTGACTTTATAATTAAGTTGATATTTAGTACAGTTATGGAGATACAGGCATTTGCGGGTAAATAACCCGTATTTTGACCCGGATTCCGGGTGAAATCCGGACATTTGACCAGCCAATTTTACTCCTGGGGTCAGTATCTGCCCACAGCCAAAATTTCTTCGGAATCGCTCCAACGGTTTGGGAGGAGTTTTCATACTTTAACCAATTATTACTGACTATCTGCCCTTAAAGTCAATCTTTTTGCCTATGAAAGTTTAACTTTTTAAAGTCTCTTTTATATTTTTCAGACCAATACGTCAAGTTCTTGAAACCCAAGCTCAAACAGCATTTGCGTTTTATATGTATAGATGAGAGATGCATTTGCGTCATTTGCACGTGCGCCAGTTCAAAAAAGTGGAAACCAAAATGGCGAACCAAAATGGGAACCGAAATGGCGAACGCGTTCAAGTGTTCATACTGTTAATCCATAAAACACTGACTAAAAGTATTAGAAAAATTTCTTTTAAGGAAAAGTAGAAAATATGTTGTGTGGAGTAGAATTTATGTTATGTATTTTAGAAAATAAAAATTAGCATAAATCTTTTTTTGTTTTGTGTTTGACTAAAAGTGTTTTAGTAAAAAAAAAATCTTTTATTGTATCATATTTTCACTATAGATTAGATTAGGGAATGTCCGGGTCCCGATAGGAACCGAACGAGTCCCGACCCGAACGGGTATCGGACACCAATAAAAGCTAAAAATAATTTTATCGGACTCCGATTACCCGAACGGGTATTACCCAATAACGTCAATAAAATTGGGTAGTCAAAATTTTACATACCCAACCCGACTCAATCTTTCGGGTAATTTTAATAATCGGTTTCCGAACTTTTTTAATCCTATCGGTTGCCGAACCCGATTACCCGAGCCAAACGGTTCTGTCGGGTATTCTGTGAAAAAAGGTCCATTTTGTTAAAAAATAATTGATATTTCTAAAAAAGTTACCAAAGTGGAATATAACCGTAATATTCGCAAAAATTACATTTTCACTTGGCATTTTGGCAGTTAAACAAAATTTAATATATCTTCTAATGCTATTCATGCTATCTGTTTGGCAAAATTACTTTCTCTCACCCTTTATTTGAAATGCTCGACTCTGATTGGTTGTTACAAAAACTTCAAGGTAAGCCAAAACCAGTAAAAGCGATCGCAAAGTTCGTGTCCAAACATTGAAAAAGACAAAGAATTTGTCGAAAATGATTTTTTAAAACTTGGTTCAGATTTCATTCAACTTATTTCTTGATCAGAAACTCATGAAAACAGTCTCCAAATCAGTACATCTTCAAACTTTAAATGTTTATTTGTAATCGGAATTAGGTAAAAATTCTAAGGTGAAATTACTATACTTGCCAGAGTTTTATTTCTATGATGACAAAGGCAGCTGTGTTTAGAAAGTTAACTTTTGGTACCAAAACTGCATTTATTTTCACATCCTTTAAACTCTTTCATTTACTCATGTTGTTTAATTAACTGTGGACTTTAGTTAACACGTTCGCTGCCGAGCTATTTTAAGCTATGCGTTATTTTTTTGCCGAGCCATAATGTTTACAATGATTAATTTTTGCCGAGGCTGTTTTACGTGGTTTCATTCTCATTGCCAAGGCTAGTTATCAACATTTCAATAAATAAAATATTTTTAATCTGAAACAATTCTATAGTATTTTTTATTCTGAATATAACTGACAAAAAAAAAGCACTACGAGTATTCTCGTAGCTTTGCAATTGGGAAGGAATTTTTTTTCTACAGTGCCGAAGTACTCGTAACACCGTAATAAGTATAACTCATTGCGGTGACTACATCTTTTCAAGATGTAATTGAGAACTTGAAAGTTGTAATTAAGAAACGTAAGATGTAATTAAGAAACACAACATGTAATTAAGATACTTTAAACTGTAATTGAGAAACCCAACATGTAAATAAGAAATTGCAATATGTAATTTGAAATATATATTATATTTTCTCAATTACAACTTTCATCTTCTAAATTATATCTTTAGTTTCTTAATTACAACTTTCATCTTCTAAATTAAATCTTACGTATCTTAATTACATCTTCCATGTTCTAAATTACATAATGTGACTTCTAAATTACATGTTGTATTTCTCAATTATATCTTACGTTTCTTAACAACAACTTTCAAGTTCTCACTTCACTGTTGTCGAAAATAGGGATATTGACCTTCGAGCTGACCCGAGAATGAGATCCATATGGGATGACAGTGGACCACTCCCAAAGTCCAGAAATTCAAACTTTAAAATCAGGTTACAATATCCGCCAGAGAAAATTGAATTTTCATATTTTGGATAAAAATTGACTAGCGCCCAAAGCTAAAACCCACATTAGTCTAAAACCAAAAAAGCTGGAGAGCTGAAATTTGGTAGAAAGTTAGCAATGATATATACCTGTACTCACACAAAAAATCAATAAATTTCCTTGAGTGGCTCAAATTTTATCAAGTTTTAAATTTTAAGATTTTACTTTTTGAGTGAAAACTCTTTTGAAATGACTTGGTACTTATTGTTTGGTTATAATAGAACTTATGTCTTAATGTAAAGGTTAAAAAACTGTAGCTTCTTCAGTTAAAGTTCATATCAAAAGAGCATTTTCGATTTTTCTTTTCAGTTTAATTTGAGAAACCGAAAAAGTCAACTCTGATCAAATGGCCGATTTCTTTATTTGACTTCTTCTGACTTCAACAATAACTTAATTCTCAACCAAAATAATTCTTATCCTTTTCCTTCAAATGTGTTTGCTGTTGTATTCAACAAGACAGTTCATCAGCTTTGTAGCATAATCTGGGTGGGTCTTTGTTCGTTTGAACCTTTGCCAATGAGAATTGAAATCCTGATGTGCAGCTTCAACAGCTTGCTCACTGAAAATGCCAAGTGGCGTCTTTTGACGGCTGACAAAGTCCTTTACATGAAAAAACATTGTATGGACTTTTGGTGTGATGCTGCCATGCTGCAAGGCCAAATATGAACTTTGGAATTGGTCAATTTTTTGGCCATTTTCTTCTTCAAGGTGAGTGCCAAAGCAGACCTTGATGACGGAGTTGAACTTTCTAAAAGTTTCAATAAAGCCAAAAACCTGGAATGCAGCATCATTTTCGGCCAAGCTCTGAAGTAAATCAACATTGTTCAAGAGCTTCCGGCACTCATTTCCTTCAAACTGGCCACCATGGTACTCACTCATTTAGATGTGGAGGAAAGCTGGCCACTGATCGGCATTTTGCCAAACCTCCTTCATAGCTTTGAAAAGATGGTTGACAATTCCAAGTAAGAGGTGCAGCTCCATTGGAGGCAGGACATCAATGATGAGAGTTTCTTCAGAGCCTTGGACAATGGGATCATGGATGACATTTCCAAAGAATTTTACTTTGGAGAGGTCATTCATGGAATTTTCAAATGCATTCAGACAAGCCTTACGAGAACCAAAGCTTCTGAGAGTGCCAGAGTTGCTGAGATTTTTTGAGTCAACATCACACCACACACAAGGATGTGATGAGGAGTGTGCTTGCAGCCCAAACAAGATGTTGGCCAACTTCATGTCAGTGGAGATAAAATATTTGATCGAATTGGCATTGACAAGTGACCAAAGTTGTTTAACATTTGAATAGTTTTCCGGAAAATCTTCAGCAACAGCTGCGATGATTTGTCGTTTCACACTGGTGTCCTTGGCGATCCTTTGTGTCAAAAAACGTTTTTGTGGAGGACTTTGGCTGCACTCATCCACAGGGGTGACTTCTGAAACTCCAAGGCAAATTTTGAGAAATCCTTTCCCGCCATCCACACCAATCTTTACGATGTGATTTGCAGGGACATTCCTAGATTGCAAAACTTGCATCAGGAGATCTCACATGCTTTTGCAATGCACCACAGTACAATTTTCTTGTTGACCTCTGGGAGATGTAGAAGAGATTTTTGAGCATATGAAGAAATCCTCTAATTTCCGACCAAGGGCTTTAAAGTTTGCACAGAAGTTAGGTTCAACCATCTTTGAATTTGTGACCTGTGAAACAATATTTAAAGCGTAAAAGTAAATGCATGCAGGCAAAATATTTCAATTGCACCAAAATACTAACTTCCCGGTAAGACCACCTTTGAATAACTAGCTATATTAGGTTTGTTTGTTAACTATATTAAGTAGGAAATTTTTGCCTATTTAATTAATCATTATTTCACCTGGTTCACAGTTTGGACAAGCTTCTTCATTCCCAAGTTTGAGAGTCCTGTATTTAGTTGTAGATGACAAGATCGTTTGTCTTCAGAGCTGGCAAAAAAGATTGTGACTTGTCACTTGGACCTGTAGAAAAAGAAAAAATAATTGATGTTGCATCAACATCATTGCCTCATTATAGAATAGTAGGCTCATTGACCAAAAAATTGCTACTTTTTTATCTATATATTGGCTTTAGGGCTTTTAATTATTTATCACCTAAATCTTGTTTGATTACTTTCAATAGAGACTCATAAACCACTAGGATGGAGTTAACAAGTAGTCTTTTACCTAACTGGAACTGGATGTCCACCAGTTTCTCTTGAAAGCCGAATGGTCCCATGAGGTGAAGACTCTTTGTTGGAGACAACATTGGAAGCTATATGCTCTGCAACCTGAGGATCTTGTGCTGCAAGGCTCCTCATGTTCTCTCTGAACGTGGACTGAGTGCATTTGTGGGGCAAACCCCGTCCAAGTGGGCTTAAGCAGGTTGAACATCGAACAGCCTGAGAACTTCCTTCTTTTTTTTCTTCTAAAAACATTTAAGTGCAAAGAATTTTTTATTTAAACATAGTCATGTAATGTTATGTAATGAAGTAAAATGCACAACATTACATTGTCCTTACATTTAAGGGATAACAATAAATAAGATTACTAGAAATTGTAATAGTACTTGTTATAGTTGCAATCAGTGATTTAAATGAAAATCTTACCTGCTTCTGCAAGAGGACTCTTCTCATTATTCTTCAACCAAGCTATTCTGCAAATAAGACATGTGCACTCTTGCCCACGAGTTTCTGGTTTGATTTCAATAATTTTGAAGTCAAATAGTTGTGGCAGAGCAACATCTTTCCCCTCATCTTTCCTCTTGAATGTTGTGCGACAGGCTTCACAAAGGCCTTGAGGGACTCGTCCATCAGAAAAATCAAAGATGGTTTGATATATTTTTGAATATATCAAACCATCTTTGATATATCTATCAGCTTGGTAGGCACTGATTTGACGAGTTGCCTTTTTCATGCATGTCAAACAGACCACTTTCCAGTTTTCTTCATGGTTTCTAGCTTTATATGGTATTGTGATAGATAACCTGTCAAAAAAGTTTTATGTGAAGTATGGGTTCAAATTATTGATTGTTAAGCTTTAGCTTAATTTTATTTTTACTAACAAAGAATTTTAGCTTACCTTCAAAGTTTTAATGCTTTTTCACTTGTAGCTTGAGCTAAAATAATGAGTTTTCCCGAAAAAATGAGATAGTTTTCTTGCACTGATAAAAACATGTGATATCAAAAATATTTGCCTTGCATTGTTTACACATATATGCAAATATATAAATTTTATGGATAATTGATAAACCTTTAAAATATCTATGTACATCAAAGTTTACAATAAAATGGATTTTAAAATCTAGTATATATAAACTGATAGGTTTTTAATTGAATATCACTTTATATGACACCTTTTGTGTAAGCTTTTTTGTGAGAAATTTTGTTATAAAGATATTCTTAAAATTCAAAACTTAATAAAATTTGAACCACTCAAGGAAATTTATTGATTTTTAGTGTGAGTACAGAAATATACCACTGCTAACTTTGTACTAAATTTCAGCTCTCCAGCTTTATTGGTTTTAGACTTAAGTGGGTTTTAGCTTTGGGCGCTAGTCAATTTTTACCCAAAATATGAAAATTCAATTTTCTCTGGCGGATATTGTAACCTGATTTCAAAGTTTGAATTTCTGGACTCTGGGAGCGGTCCACTATCATCCCATATGGGTCTCATTCTCGGGTCAGCTCGAAGGTCAATATCCCTATTTTCAACATCTTGAAAAGGTGTAGTAATGTACCTTATCTGATGCATTATTATTATAGTGTTTCAATTTTATTGCACATGCACATTGGCAGTTATCATGAGTAAAAAAGGTAATTTATATTTTGTTTTCTTAATTCTAAATCGTTGTGTTTTTTAGACTAGAAGCTAAAATATATTTGATAACTACATTATTCTGTATCTTATTAAAAATGTGAAAAAAAATTTGAAGTACACAATAAGATTTTTTTTTAATACATTAAAAAACATATTAGTGTGCACTTCGAATTTTTTACACAGTATACTAGTTAATGTGTTTTATAAATGAGTAATTTCTTTTTTATAAATAGATAATTTATAAATTTATCTCCTATTAGCTCAACACAGATATTCCACAATTGGATCAGAACATTTGATAATGGAAGATTGTGAGGATAGTGAAGATGATGATATTAAAGATTCGGATTAATTTTTCGCTTATACTACTACGTCTTCGAGCTTAACTGCATCAGAATCAGGTTCTGAAGATATTAACCCTGAAGAAAGTGATGACAATCAGTACACAGACGTTCATCTAGCAGCCACTGCAGAAGATTTTTTAATGCCGCTGAAAAGAGCTAGAAAAACGGGTAGTCCATCTAGAAATTTAAACCAATGGAAAGATGAGTCGAATATTGTAAAACAAATTGAATTTACTGCTGATCCTGGTTTGAAGATATACATGGAGAGCAAGAAACCATTAGATTTTTTTAGACTATTTGTTACAGAAGAGCTTATAAATACTATGGTAGTTGAAACTAATCGCTACGCAGCGCAAGAAATAAATAAGCAGCGTCCCCTCAGAAGAAGCTCACGTTTTAAAGATTGGAAACCAATAAATTCAGAAGATATGCGGCAGTTCCTTGGAGTTCTTGTTCATATGGGGTGTGTCAAAATGCCATCTTTAGAACACTATTGGTCTAAGAACAGTCTCTATAGATTTCCCTTATTTTCTAGAATAATGTCACGAAATAAATTCCAACTGATATTACGGTTTTGGCATTTTATTAACAATGAAGATTCGGGTAGTAGACGCTTATGTAAAATTATTGGACTTCTCGATCACTTAAATAATGCAATGGATAACATCTACTGTCCTAATAAAAATATATCAATTGATGAGTCAATGATGCTTTGGAAGGGACGTCTTGTATTCAGGCAGTATGTGAAAAATAAAAGACATAAGTATGGTATCAAGTTCTATGAGCTTTGCGAATCAGATGGTATTGTACTAAAAGTAAAAATCTACTCTGGCGAGACAACTCTCGATAAACATTTGTTGGGTCAAACGGGAGCTATTGTTTTAGATTTAACGGAAAAATTTCTGGGAAAAGGTTACCATCTGTACATCGATAGCTTTTACAGTTCCTTTGAATTAACAAAGCACATGATAAATCAAAAAACATATATTTGTGGTACTTTAATAACTTACCGAAAGTCAAATCCAAAAGAGTGTACAAAAGCAAAACTGAAACAGGGAGACGTTATAAGCAGAAGCAGAGAGGGTGTAGTGGTTGCTAAATGGAAAGACAAAAGAGACGTGCTAATGATTAGCAACATGCATTCGTTGCAAATGATTGAAGTGACAAACAGAAGAGGAGAGAAGAAAATGAAACCCAACGTTATTAAAGATTATAATCAATATATGTCAGGAGTAGATAGGGCGGAACAAATGGTATCATATTATGATTGCCTAAGAAAGACAATCAGATGGTATAAAAAAGTAGCACTTCATCTCTTTGATGCTTTTTTGCTTAATGCTTACTGTCTAAACAGCAAATATGGGGTAGATAAAACAATTTCCTTGCTTAAGTTTAGAGAATTAGTTGTTACTGATTTATTGGGTGAGCGTTTGAATGAAATTGTGCCTCGAATTACCAATATTAGCTTCCACTACTTTTCTTCAATACCAACGAATGAAAAGAAAAAATTCCCAACCAAACCATGTCAAGTCTGCTCTAAAATAAAACGTAAAGAAACACGATATGAATGTGCTGTTTGTGAAAATAGACCTCCGTTATGTATCGGCGAATGTTTCAGAATGTATCATTCAGCAGAATAGGTTTCAGAATGTATGATTTAAACTTTAATTACACTTAAATTTTCATGAAATAAAATTAAATAAATATTAATGTTTTATTTTTATCTGTTTTAAGCTATTTCTGGACTTATCCGCATTTAAATTAGGTTCCCTGGATTTTTAAAATAAAATCTTGAATGTAATATTTTCTGAAACCAAATGTGATGCTAAGAAAAAAAAAAAAGAACAGACAAAGCCAGTCATGCACAAATATTATTTGAAATAAGTTCGTAGAACTACGAGTATTCTCGTAGTTGGCAAATAAATGACGCCAACTTACTAGAGTATACTCGTAGTTGGCAAATAAATGACGCCAACTTACTACGAGTATAATTGTAGTTGGCAAATTAATGACGCCAACTTACTATGAGTATACTCGTAGTTGGCAGCGAAAGTGTTAACTCCCAGCTTAAAAAAGTTTATTTTGTACATTTTTTAAATATTACATTATACATTTCACAGACTCTTCCAAAGATGCTAAAATTACCGTGAGCAATAATTCGTAGGAAAAATTTAGTGACTTTAAGCGATTTTTGCAATTTTTAAAAATATTTTGCTAAGTTTCGGGACACGAACGGTGATAAAGCCAAAAACCGAACGAGTTCGGGTTTTCGGGTAAAAAAAAAAATCAATAACCGAACTAAGGGTCTGCGTATCGCTATCGGTATATCGGTATGAACCGATATTTTGAACCGATAACGATATAAAATGATAACGATATCAAACGATATGAGTTTGTCTATGAAGCGATAATATCGGTTAAGTTATCGTTTGAAATGATTAGTTATCGTTTGAAACGATAATATCGGTTTAGTTATCGCTTTTTTTATCGGTTTATCGGAATACATGAAAATAACGAGAATACCGATATTTATCGGTATAATAACGATATTTTTTACAATATTCCAATTTTTTTTTTTTTAAATGCCAAATTTTAGTTCAAATGTATCATAAATCTTCAAGTCGAGTCAAGATGTCGTTTTGCCTATCTTTACCGGTTTTACAAGTTAATCCTTCCCAATTGTATATATTATCTGGATGTCTTACTTCACAAAAATTCTGTAAAGAAAAAGTGAAGCAACACTGTTCTCCAAATTGACCCCCAGGTTGAAACTCTCCCCACTCCTGATTTTTTTACATTTAATCAATCATATGTATTAGTAAACACAATATATGTTGTCAAAAAAATCTGAACTAAGTGCTAAATAGCCAGTGTGTGTGTGTGTGTATATGTATATATATATGTATATATATATATATATATATATATATATATATATATATATATATATATATATATATATATTAACACACACATATACATATTGATATTATATAATATACTTCAGGTAGAAAAATGTATTTGATAGAAAGTAATGTATTTTAGATAAATAGGAGTACTCTTAGGCGAACCTCTGATATACAGTATTGGACAAAACATTTGCAACCAACATCGAACAATGCTAAAAAGTGTTCCTAATTTTACTTGTCTTAAAATCGAAACGAACTATACTACCACAGCAAACAGTTCAGGAGTCTGGAGTTATAGCATCCCATGACATGAGCAATCAGCTGACAGGTGACAGCACACAGGCAGAATTTCGTTGACAAGTGCCATTTTGCAGCAGACAAAACAAGTGCAACTTTTTTGGTTTGTTTCATTTTCTTAAGTCTGGTCCGTGTCAACGTCACGGAAGTTTTTTAATAATTAAAGGAAGTATCCAGAAGTTTCCAGAAGTTTCCAGAAGCATGCAGAAGCTTCCAGAAGTTTCCAGAAGAAGCATCTGGAAGAATCCAGTAGCATCCAGAAATATCCAGAAACATTCAGAAGCATCCAGAAGCTTCCCGAAGCATCGAAAAGAAGCATCTAGAATCTTCCAGAACAGGTTCACACAGGTTCATTTTACTATGTAAGAGACATGTAAATCGACATGTAATTCAGTCAGTATATGGAAGTCAATCAATCAGTATTATCAAGACAGTTTATTGAAGTGAGTTTTATCAAAGTGTTTTATCGAAGAACATCAATACAAGAAGTGAAATACAACAAGTGTTTCATTACATCAATACAGTCCACATCCAACCAAGACGTTGTGTTCCACAGAGCATTATTGTATCATCACAAGGTAAATGTAACACGGTAAGCCTTGAGAAGCGTGATTATTTATTTTTATTACTTTTATGACTTCAAGTGCAAAAATGGCTCCCGACAGTCTTGGATTGGAACTAAGAAAGAAAATTATTGGCGATTACGTAAGTGGAATGTCACAAAAAAGTATTTGTGATAAATATCGCGTGAAAAAATGGACCGTGTCAAGACAATGTTCCAAATATCGTTCTACGGGGAAGTTGGCAGCAGATAACAAAGGTGGAAGACCGCGTTCCACCACTTCTAGAGAGGATTCTATGATCGTCAGATCCGTCAAGAAGGATCCCTGGATATCATCAGTCGAGATACAAAAGCAATTAGAGCTGCCTGTATCGGACAAAACAATCAGACGACGTGCTGTTGAAGCCGGATTGTTTTCTCGACGCCCTGCATAGAAACCGCTGATTTCACTAAAAAACCAGAAGAAAAGACTCCTGTTTGCTACATCTCATATTGACTGGAATGTGCAGAAGTGGCGAACTGTCCTGTTCAGTGATGAATCGAAGTTCAACATCATTGGGAGCGGTGGCATTTGCCGTGTACGTCGACCGGCCGGAAAACGCCTCAATTTACGTTACTGCCATAAGACCGTGAAGCATGGTGAAGGCAATGTAATGGTCTGGGGGTGTTTTTCTGCTATTGGTCTAGGTCCAATACATCGAAACGATGGAATAATGGACCGTTTCATGAATAAAAATATCCTGAAAGATGTTATGTTACCTCATGCTGAATGGAATATGCCAATAAAATGGGTTTTTCAGCAAGACAACGATCCGAAACACACTGCAAAAGTAGTCAAGCAGTGGTTTCAAGACAACCACCTATCGGTGATGGATTGGCCGCCTCAATCTCCGGATCTCAATCCTATCAAGAACCTGTGGGAGATCGTCAACCGCAGAATTAATCGTGAAGGTGTTCGTAATAAGGATCAACTGTTTCAACAACTCCAAAAGGCCTGGGCAGCGATTCCACAAAGTTTCATTGATCACCTGATCGAATCTATGCCTCGAAGATGCAAGGCTGTGGTCGACAACAAAGGATTCGCCACGAAATATTGATAGCGAAATACAGCTTGGTCAACATTTTGTCGAGTTGCACTTGTTTTGTCCTGAAGGAAATCAACTTTTTTTAATACTTTTGATTATTTTATTAATTTTCGTGTACAAATAATGAACTTTGTGATGAATAAAACTTGAAGAACTTTGTCTCTAAACAGTTACATAGTTATTTCTCTAAATTGAAGAAATGAAGCATTTTTATATAAAAAAACTAAATTAGCATTATTTGGTTGCAAATGTTTTGTCCAATACTGTATTTCCAGAAAAATAATTAGCCAGGGTCAAATACTTTAAATGTAGCTGAAAAAATCTGTGGACTTTGCTATTTAAATCTTAGTATAGATTATTTATATTTATGATTTTATAATTTAAAAATAAGGTTAAAATAAGATCAGTTAAAACATTTTTTTCTCTTTATGTTATTTTATAGTTTGATTCAATAGATTTTTTATCGTTTTTACTTATTTCAAAAACTGTTATAAAATTCTTAGTATTAATTTTAGAGGAGTTTCTCATGATTGTTGCAAAAGTAAAGCTGTAACCAATATCATAGATATTAGTGAATCACTTGGAGATAAACATGCAGAACAAGTAGCATCTGGATTGTTAAAGCATAAAATGGAGAGTGAAAGATTTGTAAGTGTAGAGCAGTTCAAGATGTCTACAGGTGGAAATCTTTTCTCTGTTACAGTTGGAGTAAATGAAATTAAGTCAAAAAGAAAGAAAGTAAATCATATCTTGTTCCAAAATATTATGGAGCTATCAAATGCATTAGAACTCTCTAAAAATAAAACCAAAAAACCATGTTCTACTTTACACAGGAATCTAACAAGTGCTGTAGAATCGATTACACAGGTCTACAAAAAATTTATTGCATTAAATTTGACACTTGTTCTTACATAACTTTGATACGCTGAATTCAAATCTGGCATCAGATTTTTAAGGAAAGCTATAGATATTTTGCAATAAACATTTTTTTTTTTGCAAAACATTAGAAATAATTCTAAAATACTGATTTGAAACACATTTGGAAGTGCTATGATATATTTTTTACAATAAAAGTTGTTTACCAAACTAAAACAAAAGCAGAAAGCAGATGAAAGGAAATCACACCTATCCAAAAATGGTCCCAACCTCAATTTTGAGGACAAAAAAACGACCGATGGGGCATTAATCTGCAAGGTCTCAGATATCACCAGATGAAAAAATTAAAATCTAATATCGTGTTGGATACGAAACATTTGTTGCAAAGCTGCTGCAAGCGATTGGGCCGATTGCAATTGTTTTTCAACCTCTTTTTGAATTTCCTTTTGAATAGCCGGAGTTACTAGACTATTGAAGGTTGTTTGCAGGCGAGTTGGCTTTGGAGGTGACTTTGAAGCTGATGCTATGCAACAAATGCTGATGCTAGATGTTGTTGATATAGATTCAGATAGCAGTGGCTGAGATGGTGTAGTTTCTGGTGCTAGTAGTGGTTGTGGTACTTTCATAGATTCTGGTGGTTGAGATGATGAAGGCTCAGGTTGAGATGACGGTGTTTCAAACGTATTAGCAATTTGCAATTTTGACTGATCGATTTTACTGATGTCGAGTGGAAACAAGCCAGTATTCTGAAATCCACTAACTATTTGGGTGCGCGTAAAAACCTCACCAGAGCTAAAAAGTTTTGCTTGCAGTTGGCTAAAACATTCTTTTGATAAGTTACTGAACTTTGTCTCTGCATAAAATTGTTGAAGTAATTTGCGCCAAACTCTTTTGACATGACAATAAACACCGACATCTAGTGGCTGCAGAATGTGTGACGAATGAGCTGGTAAGCAAATTAACAAGATATTGTTTTTGATACAAGTAAGTACGACCCGATAGGTGACATGTGTCACATGTCCATCTACGACTAAAATATGAATGCCTATAATTGGATAACTATAATTAGATTTATTTAATTAAGTAATTAATTGATTAAAGTAAAGATTAAACTAATTACCTGGAATTTTTTTAATGGCAGGAACATACACGCCAGTGAGCCAATTCATAAATTGCTTATCTTCCATCCATCCGGATGGAGATATGGCGTAAACGGCATCGTCTGGACCACTTAAGCACCAATTTCTGTACAGGCGTTTTTTGATTTAAAAATAATATATGGAGCAAGACGATTACCAGCAGCATTGATGCAATTTCCAACTGTGTAATGGATTTTTTCATTGTTGCCAACCAATTTCAATGGACGTTTTGCACCACGCCGGCAAACTATATGTTGCTTACCTTGATCACCAGAAAATCCAATTTCATCAAAATTCCACAAATGACATGAAGTACTTTCATTGATTCCTGCTTCGTTGAATTCTTTTTGCAGTGTGTTGAAATACTTTGCAACTATTTCTTGTGTGCAAGAAGCGGCTCTGAAGGATGAAATATTGCCTATGGCCCTGATGCTTAACTTATGACTCCACCGGTTTATGAAAAGCTTATACCAATCTCTCCCTGGTGTACCATTAGGAAACAAATGAGATTGACCTTGGTGTTGCAAATAGTCGGTAACAAGTGTGATGACGTCATTGTAAGTTCTACAAAAGCCCCAATCGGATAATTTCATTAGGATATCTACCAAAGTTGATTCAAGTTGTTGCGACAATCTCGTGTTTGAACCACTCCCAATTGTTTCACCTATGCCGTGGACACGCCTGTGAAGAGTTGCTACTGGTATGTTGAATGATTTAGCAGTTTTGTTAAGTGAAAATTCACCGCTTTGTACTTTAGCCACTGCAAGCGCAACTTGCTCTTCGGTGTATGGTTTTCCTTTTTTCTTTGAGAGCAACTTGTTTCGAGGCATATTTTATATTAGAATAGATTTAACACGAATTGATTTAAAATTTATACAAAAAAATTCATAGACATTAATTGGTCACTTGAGATTTAATTAATAAAAGCCGCATTTAACAAGTGAGCAATTTGCGTATTTCATTCAACCCCACATGTCTCCGTTTTCGTTTTTTTCTCATAACTTTTTTCCCTGAATAGCAAACTTAATTTTGAAAAAAGATTCTTGACCAGCGTAAAAAGTTCTACCAGTAAACATATTAAGTTCACTAGTATCAAATTTAATTTCCGAGAGTTTTATGTCCATTTTTCAAAAAAAGAAAAAAAATATCATCATGCATTCGAAAACTTAGCAAATTATCAAAAAAACTTTTTTTTTTAAATTAAAATTTGATATCATCTTATTCAGAAAAAAATCCTCTGCAACATGATCAAAAAATATTTGCAAAAAGTTTATTCAATAATTAATTAAGAACAAAAGAATAAGCATAGTCATAACTATTTCATTCTGCCCTCTATTTCATTCTACCCTGTTTTACTATATATGTGTTGGCTATAACCTGACAAAAAATCAGCTCTTTAACACTTGTGGTTTGTGTACAGGGACCTAAAGTAGAGGGTATGGCACTAAAAGCCTCTTTAAAAAGAGACAACGGATGCTTTACGTTTTTATTCTAACCTTATTATCGACTATGGAAGTTTCAAAATTTAATAGAATGAAGCCTTGGCATTTATCTTTCAGGCAAAAAAAAAAAAAAGCAAGATATCTTTTATCTGTGCAAAGATATAGCTCTTAAAGTAGGAATCTCGCCTTTGAAAAAACGGCCAAAATATAGCAGCTTTTTGTGGTTTTTATGCTTTTTAAAGATTCAAAGTTACATCAAATAACTAATTTAGTAACAACATCATGTGACTAGTGGATATGGGATTCTATGGTTGTTAGACTTCACATTTGTGTGTGCTTTGTCTGCATAATGAGTGCTATTTGTTTCCAAGTTTGTATAAAATATGGGGATGAAAACACATAGAGGCATTTTTTCTAATTATTCTGAATTTAAAACACATAAAAACCTCTTTATATTTTAGTTGTTAAACCCACAGGTTTGCTTTCTTGCTTTTGTTTAAAGTGAGTGAACAAATATTGGATATAATAAAAACTTTTTTTCATATTGTAAAAATTACTTTAGAATTGTAAATTCAAAATTAATTGGTAAATTATAAAATAATTTCAAAGTTAATGCTAGAATCAAGTTTTTTTCAAATATGTATAACCTTGTTGTGCTTTTTTTCTTGTATTGAAATATCTCCTAAAATCTTTCATTGCTGTTTATTTCGACTATTTAAAAATGTGTAAACAAATGTTTTTTATTTCCGGGAAAAGCCACAACATCAAAGTAATTACATTTAAGCAGTCAACAGTCTAAACAACTAAAAAGATTTTTTATCAACACAAGCTTGTACTGAGTTTTTTTTTCAAAGATCAGTTTTTTAAGCACTGAAATGCCATATAAAAGAAAAACTCATCAAGATTGTCGGCAATCTGTATGCTTCTTTTGTTTTTCAAAATGTGACAGGCATATTTCTGATTTCAACAAGAAAAGAATACTAGGTATTTTTTCTGGAAATTCCATTGATTTTAAGGATGATAGAGTTCCATTGGGGATTTGCAATTCCTGCAGAGCAATGGTACAAAAGCATGGCAAAGGAGGTAGAAACTTGCCTCTTCCCAAGTTACATGACTTTAACAAAGTGAGTATTAGACCACAGACCAGAGGATTTGATTCTTGTAATTGTTTAATTTGCCAGGTTGGTCAACTAAAAGGACATTCTACAAAGCTCACTTTTTCAACCGATCAAGATTTGAAAGAATCATCAAGTAGCTTTGATAAACTATGCTCAAACTGTCTCAGTGCAGTCAAAAGAGGAATAACACATAATTGTTCACAAGCCACCAAGTTTGAAAACTTAAAGAAAATGGTAGCAACTGATTCCATAACTGCTGAAAAAATTGCGTCCTCTGTAATAACTCAAAAGGTATCTACTCCACAGGGCACTATTAGGTTGAGCAGAGAAAGAGGTAGAGCTTTAACAATCACTCCAGGTCCCTCCAGAGCTCAGTGCATATCAAGAACTTCTCTAAATACTTTGGACATGGTTCAAGTTCAAATCAATACTGGTCTTTCAAATAAAAAGATGCAAGAACTGGCTGTAACATTAAACAAGTCTACAAATTCAAAAAATTGTTGAAACAAAATTTAGGGAAAATTTTACAACGGCTGGTCAAAAAGTTGAAAGTTTATTCAAACTTTCCAAAATCTCACTTACAAGGCCATCAACAAAAACTGATTATTTGGCAAAGGTTGTTCACTGCAAGAGTTTGGGGATTTTTATAACACAATTCTCAGAGTTAGAGCAATCACTTCACCGCATCTCATCAAACTAGGTATTGATGGTGGAGGAACTTTCCTCAAGTTCAGCTTGAGTGTTATCTCCAAAGGTGGATGTCAAAATGTCAAAACAAGTTTAGCCTCAAATGACAAAAGCTTACTGGCTGTAGAACATGGGAAAGAAACAAGTGCCAAGCATCAGCTACTTGTTGCTGTTGCTGAAAATGTTTCAGAAACTTATGAAAATGTCAAAAAAAATTTAAGTTTATTTGGGAAAATTGATGTGCCTTTTTTTATTGCATGTGACATGAAGTTAGCCAATATCATCTGTGGCATTCAGTCTCACTCAAGCAAACACCCTTGCTGTTGGTGTGATATTAAATCTAGTGACCTCAAAGAACGGGGAATTCCAAGAAACTTCAAATCCATTAGGATGCAATACAAAGCATTCATTGAGAAAGAGAATGGAAAAATGTGTGCAAAGGATTTTCATAATGTTGTTCATAACCCATTGTTTGACCAAGAAGATGTCAAACAAGTTATTGAGTTTATTCCCCCAATGGAACTTCACCTTCTCCTTGGAATTGTAAATCATCTTTACAAATCAATGCTAAAGATATGGCCTAAAGGCAAAGATTGGCCGTTACTTCTCAAATTGAAATTACAACCTTATCATGGTGGAGAGTTTGTTGGGAATGCTTGTCATAAGCTTTTGAAGAATACGGATGTTTTGCAAAGAATTATTGAAAGAGAAAAAGCAGACCATATGCTTGGTTTTGTGAAAACATTCCAACATTTTAGGAATGTTGTTAGCTCCTGTTTTGGAAGGACATTAATTACTGAATATGTTCAACATATCAAAGACTTTAAGAACTCGTATCTTCAACTCCCAGTTTCAGTCACCTCAAAAGCCCATGCAGTGTTCTACCATGTTCCTGAATTTATTGCTCTAAAGGGTACAGCATTGGGCATTTTTAGTGAGCAATCAACAGAAGCCTTACATTCAATCTTTAGTGCTCAATGGGCTAGGTACAAAAGAAACCCTGATCACCCTGGTTATGAAGGCCAGTTAATGAAATGTGTTATTGACTATAACAGCAAGCATCTTTGAATTAGATTTTTTAAATAATTCTTTTATTTTTAAACAGTTAAACAGTGATTTCTAGAATTTCATTCTTGTCTAAAATTTTTGTTTATATTATACGCTGTATCAATTTATTTATATTTTCATAAAATATCATAAGTTTACAAAAAATTAATCAGAAGTATATATCTTATTTTGCAAGTGCTAAATAAAAAAATCCCTAGAGCAGTTTGAAAAAAAAGTAATAAACATCACAACATAATTTTTTTTAAATGAAATCATTTCATGTCTGTATGTGTTTTTACAAAGGTTGAATGGGATTTTCTTTTGTTTGATATCTTGTTAAAACCTATTTCAGTAAAGATATATTTCTTTTTTGAATTAAAAAAAGTTTTTATTATTGTGTGTATTTCCAATATTTGTTCACTCATTTTAAACAAAAGCAAGAAAGCAAACCTGTGGGTTTAACAACTAAAATATAAAGAGGTTTTTATGTGTTTTAAATTCAGAATAATTAGAAAAAATGCCTCTATGTGTTTTCATCCCCATATTTTATACAAACTTGGAAACAAATAGCACTCATTATGCAGACAAAGCACACACAAATGTGAAGTCTAGCAACCATAGAATCCCATATCCACTAGTCACATGATGTTGTTACTAAATTAGTTATTTGATGTAACTTTGAATCTTTAAAAAGCATAAAAACCACAAAAAGCTGCTATATTTTGGCCGTTTTTTCAAAGGCGAGATTCCTACTTTAAGAGCTATATCTTTGCACAGATAAAAGATATCTTGCTTTTTTTTTTTTTTTGCCTGAAAGATAAATGCCAAGGCTTCATTCTATTAAATTTTGAAACTTCCATAGTCGATAATAAGGTTAGAATAAAAACGTAAAGCATCCGTTGTCTCTTTTTAAAGAGGCTTTTAGTGCCATACCCTCTACTTTAGGTCCCTGTACACAAACCACAAGTGTTAAAGAGCTGATTTTTTGTCAGGTTATAGCCAACACATATATGTGAAGAGTTTTTGATATTTTTTAAAAACTCCATAACCCAAAAGTGAAAAAAAAACAAAATAGATTTACGACGGGGCTCCAAGTGCGATGAGTTGCGCAAAATGCTATAAACTTTAAATGTGTTTTTCTCCTTTGGCTATAGAGATTAGATTTTAATTTTTTCATCTGGTGATATCTGAGACCTTGCAGATTAATGCCCCATCGGTCGTTTTTTTGTCCTCAAAATTGAGGTTGGGACCATTTTTAGATAGGTGTGAAATGTGAACTGTTTAAAATAAACATTTTATAAATATCGTCCTATAAATAAAGTTCTAGCAAAATTATCAATTTTTTATTGATTAATAATAAAATCATGTTTTTCTTTAGTTTTAAAAAAAGATTGCAGATTATATTATTTGATTAAAATTATTTAATCAGGAAGAAACATTTGCTTGTTGCTCTTTCTTTAATAAACTTTTTCTGAGTCTTCTCGCTTGGTGCCCCAATGCCCCAACAGTAGTCTGCCATCATATGTATGTCCCATCGTCCTTGGTAACCATCTTCGATTGTCTTAAGATCTTGATGGAATCGCTCTCCTTGCTATTCACTCACATCTCCAAGATTTTCAGGAAACTGGTCAAGATGACTATTTATATAATGAAGTTTTATACTCATTTTGCATCCAAGATCACAAAAGGCTACCAACATTTCATCAACTAAATCTGCATAGTTTTCTGCTTTTTTATTTCCAAGAAAGTTTTTTACAACAACCACAAACGACAACCAAGCCGTTTTCTCTTTAATATACATTGTTTTAATAAATTCTTTATCTTTTATAAGATAGCGAATTTGTGGCCCATTAAAAACTCCTGCTTTTTTTTTCTCTATTGACAAACCTGGTAATGATGCAACTATATACTGAAAGCAATCACTATCAGTTTTCAGTGCTATAACAAATTGTTTCATGAATCCAAGTTTAAGACGAGTGGTGGAAAAATTATTTTATTTTGACTAACAATAGGTTCACTCACAATATTTTGCATGCCCACTGTGAGAGTCTTGCGAATGGGCCATTCTTTTTGTATCTAGTGTTGATTTCTTGCTCGACTATCCCACATACAGAGATAACATTGAAACTTTGTAAAACCCTTCTGCTGACCAAGTAGAAAGTTAACCATCTTTAGATCTACACAAATAATCCAGTTATGTTCGCGATATTTAATCAAGTTAAGCACCATTTTAATGTCATCGTAAGTTTCTCGCAAATGAACAGAATGACCAATTGGTACAGAACCAAAAATATTTCTTATGTGCATTTGAGGCTTCAGTTTGAGCTATCAATAAAATGTCTCCATTCTGTTGGATTATATACAGAAATACCTAACTGTAATAGGAGACCTGAAATATCATGACAGTAAACAAATAAATTGACTTCTAAAAAAACTTAACAAAGTTTTCATCTCTTGTTCTAGTAAGAAATTTTTGCAAAACTATCAAGTAGGTTTTTTTTCTTTAAACATAATGCTAATACTTCTGCTGCTTGCTTAGAAAGTCCTAAATCACGAACTAAGTTATTCAGTTCTATCTGACTAAAACACTGAGGAAAATTGAATTGTTTAGCATTAGATGAGAAGTCTTCCTAATCTTGTAAAAATTCTTCTGTTTCTGTAGTAGACATACTTTCCTCGTCTTCTGACAAAAATAAACCTTTAAAAATTGGAAATGGAATCTCTTTAGAACGTTGAATTGGTCTAATAGCAGAAGGAATGTTGGGATAAGCTTTTTTTGCCTCTTTATTTTGCTGATATCAGTAGTATTAACAAGAAAAAAATAACAGTCGTCAATGTAGTTTAGTGGTTCCTTCCAAACCATGGGGACTCCAAAAGGAAATTTTTTTCTTTTTCCTTTTGTCCAATCTCGAAGACTTTCTTCACAAATATGGCACAAAGTATGTGGAGCCTTCTTTTTGTTTTGGTTGCCAAGTTTAATATCAAAATATAATTTATATGCTAGTTTTACAAAATTAGTAATGTTTCGTCTTTGTCGAACAAGTGTATAGCAACCACAGATGTAGCAGAATAAGTTAGGATTATGCTTGTACTTATGTCGATTTGAAGAAGCCATCATATTATATATTTGATCGAATAAAAACAATGACATGGTTACTTTTTTTATACCTATTTTAATAAAAATACCTATGAAAAACATAATTTTTAAAAAATAAATAAGTTGGTTATTGCAAAAAAACTAGAGCTTGCCAACAAAAATGGACCTTATATTTAGATTCAGCGTTTAAAAATACATAAAAGTCAGTTTAAATATATCATGCAACAGAAAAAAAGTTTTTTTTTGTAGACTTGTGTTATTAATGTTAAAATGACTGAATTGCAGGAAACTAAGAAAATCTTTAAATGGTGGTCAAAACTTCTTAAAAGTTATTATTGTTTTCGATCCAAAAAATTATTATTCTTCCTTTGAAATATATGAAGATTCTGGTGTCAAGCAATGCTATATTCTTGCCATTGTGGAGATGGTCTTAGAGAATAATGGCAATCTCCAAAAATTATTGGCACTTCTCCAACTTGAAGAAGTAAACTTCAGTATGACATTTGACCTAAAGTGTGCAAATAGTGTTTTTAGAACTTTCAAGTCACTCTGGTAAATATGCCTGCCTGTATTGTGAAGGAGAATGCTCCCTTGAAGCAGGGAAACTAAGAACGTTGGGCTCCATAGACTTATGTTATGATCAATATGTATATGGTGGAAAAAAAAGATTGAAAATGTAGGAATACAAAAATGTAATAATTCCTCATTTCATTTACTTAAAAGATCAAGAAACTTTTCTTGAACACTTTGTTCCTCCACCTGAGCTTCACATTATGATGGGAGTTGTGGATAAACTTTGTACTTTGCTTTAATACGTTTGGCCAGCTTTTCAAAACTGGTTGAAAACACATTACATATTAATGAGAGGGTATCATGGTGTAGGTTTAGATGGAAACAATGATAATTGATTTATGCCCCTGTTAGATATTTTCGAGAAGGAACTACCTTAACTGCAGCAATCAATATTTTACCAATAATGAATTGCTTGCGTAAATTTTCATTAGTGAAATCAGCTGTGTTTGGTTTGGAAATGGGTACAGATATTTCTGTTAAAATTCAAGATTTCAAAAGTTCATTTTCTAGTTTTCAACTATATACCAAAGATGTATTTAGCTATGACTTGACAGTTTCATGGAAAATACATATTTTAGTTTGTCACATTCTCACCTTTGTAGATTGCAATAATATTAGCTTAGGTAGTTATGAAAAGACTTGGATGAACTATAAAAGAAACATAGGACAAAAAAGTCATGGAGAGCTAAAATCTGCTGTGGTAAATTTTAATTTAAACAAGCATTAACTTAAATATCATTTGTGATACAAATGTATTTATATTATGGTTTTTTTATAAATGAAATAAATAAATATTAATGGATTATTTTGACTACAATAATGGCTGACTTTATTAAAACTTTGGAAGAAAAAAAGCCAAAAATTATGCGTTTTAATTTTGGAAGTTTACATATTTAGCACTTAGTTCAGATTTTTTTGACAACATATATTGTGTTTACTAATACATATGATTGATTAAATGTAAAAAAATCAGGAGTGGGGAGAGTTTCAACCTGGGGGTCAATTTGGAGAACAGTGTTGCTTCACTTTTTCTTTACAGAATTTTTGTGAAGTAAGACATCCAGATAATATATACAATTGGGAAGGATTAACTTGTAAAACCGGTAAAGATAGGCAAAACGACATCTTGACTCGACTTGAAGATTTATGATACATTTGACTTAAAATTTGGCATTTAAAAAAAAAAAATTGGAATATTGTAAAAAATATCGTTATTATACCGATAAATATCGGTATTCTCGTTATTTTTATGTATTCCGATAAACCGATAAAAAAAAGCCGATAACATCGTTTCAAACGATAAGTTATCGTTTGGTTATCGTTTCAAACAATAACTTAACCGATATTATTGTTTCATAGACAAGCTCATATCGTTTGATATTGCTATTGTTTCATATTGTTATCGGTTCAAAATAATAACGGTACGCAGACCCTTAACCCGAACGGGTACCCGATAATTTATCGGTTTCGGTTCCTTGGCTATCGGTGCTCGTTAACCCGTTCGATCATTGTTTCGGGTAATCGGGATATCGGGTATTTACGAGTTTATACCCGAACGGGCTCGGGACCCGAAAATTTTTTTGAAATCACCCGTTCGGCAGCCAAACGGGACCCGATGATATTCCTAGATTGGATTGTTCATATTTAAACGAGCGTAAAGCGCATGCGTATAAAACGGTAGGCAAAACAACCGAACAGATCAATTACACGTAGAGAAATCGAAACAATCTTAGGTATATTTAGATATAGAGATATATATAGAGGTATATAGAAATAATTTATATAGAGATATTTAGAGGTATATAGAGATAACGTCAGATATCAAAAAAATAAACTATTTTTCTTATTATTTGAGGTTGTCGAATCAAGAACAAAATCATTAAAAAATCAATTAAATTCTAGTTGACGGGTATCCTGATCCATTGAGTATCATAGGATGTCACTCTGCTTCTTGATGTTAACCGAACTGATATTTATCATAGCTTATTTTGGTGTAGCCAGCAACTTTAGTAAAGAAAATCTTTAGAAACCTAGATCATTCTTTGAAGGGGAAAGTATCTTACTATACAGCTATTCACAAAGGTTTAAACGATTGCAGAATTTTTATCAAGTATGTTTGGTTATTGTTTAATAAAAAAAAACTGTAAAATGATATCGAAATAATTTTTTTTATTTTTTAAAGAAAAAGTAATTAGCTTTAAAACGAATATGAACATATTATAAAAACTTTAATATTTAGTTAGAAAAAAACAATTACAAAAAATCATACAGGAAAAATAAGAACCACAAAAGTTTAAACAAATTGCAACATTCGAACAAAAAATGAAAAAAAAAAAGCAAAATTAATATTTAAAGTGTCCTCCTTTGTTGTTATAGCAAAAATAAACTCGTTTATGCATTGATTCAACTAAGTTCATGCACATTATGCGAGGAACCTTCAGCCAGTACTCATTCAAAAGTTGTTTCAAATGCTGAGTTGATTGAACTTCAATGTATGTCAGTTGATTGTCGATCCAAGACCAAGTATTTTCAATTGGGTTGAGATCTGGTGATCTAGGGCACCAGGATATCACATTGAACTTTTTTTTCAAAAAATATTCTTTGGTTGAGTGAGCTGTGTGAGCTGAAGCCCCGTCTTGTTGAAAGATGATTTGCTTGCTTCTGCCCTACAAGTGTCTGATTAATGGAACTAAACACGTTTCCAATGTGTTCTTGTAGTTCTATTGATTAATTCGGCTTTCGTACAGCTCACAGAAGCCTATACCTTTTTAAAATATAAACTATTTTAAGACAGGGAAAAGACTTTCAATTTTTATATAGACACGTCTTTCCAGCTAATACTCTTTCTTTTTAACTAAAACTATATAATACAACAAGAGGGATTTGCCATGAGGCACGGAGGAGCGCCGTGGCGGGAAAACTCCACCGTACCAGATTTCACATACTCCCCCCGTTGACTACAGCCCTTGTAGTCAACAATACAAATATAACCAACAAACTATTATGTAAGAAAAATTTTCGTTTTAATAAAGTTGTTCAAAGATTCTTCTAGTTTCTTCTCCGACGAGTGCTGCTCTACGCTTCGGACGAGTAGCTCCAAATTGTTTGGTATTTTCAGATTCATTTTCTTGTGTTAACTCTTCAACATTTTGTGTTGTACTAACTTCTAGAGGAATTAATTTCTGTAAAGGCCTAACAGTTTTCGTCTTTTCTCCTTAGAAATAACGGCTAACTCTGCTCCTCGTACAACTCCATCTCGACCAGTGATTAACTTTTCAATTTTTCCAATCCTCCATTGTCCACGGGGAATTTTGTTATCACCTTTGATTAATACAATGTCACCTTTGGATAATTGGCAGTTATTTGAGGCAGTGCATTCTTTCCTGTACAAATTATGTTGTCTCAGTTCGTTCAGGTAACTATTATAAAATCTATTCCAAATACTTTCAAACAGTTTTCTAATATATTTTGTTCGATTGGAGCAGTCTTGTGGATATGAACAGATCGGTACATTATCTGATATTATACACTCTCTACGAGAAATGTCAGCACCAAACATTAGATGGAATGGAGTTAATGATTCACACAAGTCCTCATCACTAACATAAACTAACGGTCGTTGATTAATCGAATACTCAACTTCACATAAAACTGACGACAACTCATCATATGAAACTATTTCTTTGCATAAGGTTTTCTTGAGACAAAGTTTTACAGAACGTACTAATCGCTCATAAAACCCACCCCACCAGGGTGAAGCAGAAAGAATAAATTGTTGTCGGATGCCTCTATTTAACATAAATTCACACACCGGTTTTGCCTTGAAGGTTTTTGCATTATCGCTTATTAAAAGTTCAGGACTTCCTCTTCTGGATATGAATCTTCTCAAAGCTCTTAAAAATGAAGGTGTCTGAAGATCATTTGTTAACTCTAAATGAATTGCTCTAGTTGTTGCACAAGTCAATAATAATACATACACCTTTAACACATTAGCTCTCTCATTATCTTCCTTTATAAACAATGGACCAGCATAATCAAGTCCAGTATATTTAAAGCTCCTGGTTGATTGTATTCGGAATTCTGGAAGATCAGGTTCACCCCCTTTTTTTATTGTTCGTCCTTGGAAGAATTTACAGATGTAGCATTTGTGTAACACTGATTTAACAGTCTTCCTACCTTGGGTGATCCAAAATAATTTTCGTACTTCATTAAGGGTGCTTTCGACGCCTTGATGGAATACCTTTTTGTGGGCCTCTTGAATTACAAGATAACACAAATAACTGCTTTTCAGCAAAAGGATAGGGTGCTTTTGATCAAAATTTAAAACTTCACTGTTACAATAACGTCCTTTTAGTCGCAATAAACCATATTGGTCCTCAAACAAATTAAATGCAGTTCTTACTTTATTAAATTTTTCATCCTTACAATTCTCATTTTGATGTTCTTTAACCCATAGATGTAAACCATAATTGTACTCATCAACTGTCAGTGTATCACATGTTAAGCTATTGTCATTAATATTTCTAATGTTCTTTAACAATTTTTTTGCAAAACGTAAAACATATGCGGTGACTCTAACTAAATGTTGTAGAGAGCTATACCTGTTTATATCAATTATGTTTTTGAGAACAACTTCCCCACAAAACAAAGTACACAAAGACAAATTGCTAACTACCTCTGAATCAACTATTTTACCATGCTTACTACATTCTTTATCAGCCTCTCCTATTAAATGATTCTTATTAAACTCAAACATTGGAAAAATGACACTTTCCTCCCTAAGAAATTCTGGGCCTTCCACCCATCTACTGCTTTTACAATGAGACAAATCATCAGGGCGAGTAGGAATGTCAGCTGGGTTAATTTCACCCTGAACAAAGTGCCAACTATCACAACCAATTATCTCCCTAATTTTTACTACTCTATTTTCTACCCATGGTTTCCAACAACATGATCTACCTTGGGCATGTAAGTTTTGTGTAGTAAATTGAATGTTTCCATTCACATTATTTCGTTTCTGTTCTTTCTGTCCATGAAGACTTTGACATCTTTCTTTGACTAAAAGTTCTTCATTAAAAAATTCCAACATTTTTTCTAACGACCAAATATTATTACCAAACCTTCTTGAAATAAGGATTTTTAACTCTTCAGGTATTCTTTCATTAAGAATAGGTATAAATAGACAACCATATGAAGTGATGTCCATTTTTAATGAATTTAGATTTCTGATACAGATTTCAATCTCGTTATAAAGCTTCCTCAATTGTTCAAGATTATCCATTGATGTCACAGGACAAACTTTTAACAAGGTTTCCATGTGTGCAGTAATTTGCACTTGAGGGTCTGCATATCGTTGCTTTAAAATATCAATTGCTTCTTTATAGTTTTCATTTGATAATGTTAAACCTGATATGGCTGATAGAGGAGCATGAAGCAAATACTTTTTTAAATATGAAAATTTATCTATTTCACTTAAGGAATCATTTTGATTAATGGTGGCATTAAATTGGTCCCAAAATGAATACCATTTTAGAGGGTTTCCATCAAAGGTTTGTATTTCTAATTTAGGCAATTTACAGTTAAATGAGATGCTTTGTGAACTAACAGATTGAGAATTGGGTGACACTTTTTGAAAATTTATTTTGTAATCAATTTGTGCAAGAAGTTGATTAGAATGGCGTACAAATCTTTTGGACTGAATGACGAATTCAGCAATGTCGTCTGGCTCCTTTAAATTAATAATTTCTTCCTCGACTTCTCTAAGTTCTATTAAACTGCTACTTAATGAGTTCCTCAATCCTCTTAGAATGACTAAATTATTATCACCATTATTTAACAAGTTCGTTTCAATTTCCTCATTAATTTCGTTTATGTCGTTTTGTAAACCCGCTCTTCGCGATATTTTCCTATTTAAGGCTGCCATAATAAATGAGTATGAATGTCAAAACAATCTCTGAAAATATAACTTATGTCAAACAAACTTTGTTGATGTTTAAACAACTCGATGTAAACAAGAACTAAACTAACTCAATAAAGCAACAACTTTCTACTCATCGGGCGCCAATTTAAAATATAAACTATTTTAAGACAGGGAAAAGACTTTCAATTTTTATATAGACACGTCTTTCCAGCTAATACTCTTTCTTTTTAACTAAAACTATAATACAACAAGAGGGATTTGCCATAAGGCACGGAGGAGCGCCGTGGCGGGAAAACTCCACCGTACCAGATTTCACAACCTTTGTGAGAAAAACATCCCCAGATGCTAACCGAACCTCCACCGCCTTGTCGACAATGTTGCAAAAACCTGTCTGAATATTTCTCAGCTGCAAATCTTTTGACAAAGATTCTTCCCTTGCAATTTACGACTTGAAAATTAGCTTCATCACTCCAAATAACTTTTGCCCACTGTTCTACAGACCAGTCCAGCCTTTCTTTGGACCACACTCGTCGTTAACTTTTGGATTTTGACTCGTTGAAGATTTGTGCTAGCTTTTTGTGGCTGAGTCTGGGGTTTTCTCTGCTCATTCTGAATATACCATTTTTGTCACGGTTGCTGAGTTTGGATGGTCTCCCAGTACGCGGCATGTCGGAGACGTCCTTGGTAAGTTCCCAGGTTTTGATGGTTTTTCGAACGCAAGATTCAGAAACGTAAAGTATTTTGCCTTTTTGAACGTTTGTGTGATTTTTTGTCCTCGCCATACCAATAACTTGCCACTTGATCTCACTAGAAACTGTTTTTTAACCCATTTGCACAAAATTGAAATTAATTTGAAATTTATAATATTTCAAGTTGATTTTTAATGAGTTAAAAGCTGCCTGATGATGTTGCGATAAATTTTTTGATTGTAAACGATTCAATTTGACTTTATTTAAAAGTAAAAAAATTTTCGCACAGGATTTATCAATTAATTAGCAATTAATTGATCCTAAATAAAATCGTTTAAACTTTTGTGACACCTCTTAATTTGTATCACCTACCTTTTAATGAAATTTTTGAGTAAACAGTGATGAGTCGAAACCTACTTTTTTTATTTTATCAACAAATAACCTATATACAAAATTTAAAAAAAATTATTTTGAAACCTTTTTCCGTTAGATTCTTATTCAAGAAAAACCGAAGATTAGATCTTAAAATTCTGTAATTGTTTAAACTTTCGAGAATAGCTGTAAAAGCTTCAAGTTCAAAATAGAGAAGTTTAAAATTACTCAGTGGGTAACAAATTTGACATTATTGTACAATTAACATTTAGGAGGTCAAGTTAATGAGAAACCTTATGACAGCTACTCTCTAACGGTACGTTTAATTGTGCTTGATTTTTTTTCACCATTTAAAGAATGCCATGTAACTTTCTGGAATTACGCAAAAGTTTGTTACGTTTTTTCAATCGAAAACATTTTGTGTATATTTTATTTTTGTGACTTATTTCACAAAATATTTCAAGGTTTTTTTTGCTTTACTTAAAATAATAATCCAGGATTAGTAATCCTCAAGTTATTGATAAACTTTTTACCAAATTTTTACCAAATGTAAAATTTTCATAAAACATACAAAATCCTTTAAACCTTCACTTGTTTAAGAGTAAAAAAGACCTTGGGCAAGTAAATGTAAAGATATAAATGTAATATGGCTGTTATTATCAGATTTACAAAACCTAATTTTATATTTACTATTGTCTGATAATTTTTAACATTTTGCACGTAGAGGTTATCATTCTTTATCCTTACCATTCTTTGGTGTTGTACCAGCTTTTTGTAGATGAGGAAAGGTAGGAATACATAAAAAACTCCTGAATAACTGTTTTTTTTATTGCTTTCCAGTGTTTTTCCCATGTTGAGTGCGCATCCTTACTAAACTTAAACAAACCTAACCTAGTATAATGCAAATGCTTACCTCGAGCAAGAGATATACTTTCATCTTTCTGATCGAGTCTTACACAAAATCTTAAAGAAAATAGTGGGAAAAGAGTCATTGTTAGTTGAAACATTTTAAAATAATTGTTTTAAATAAGCTGACCATAATTAGTTGTTAAAAATTACTTAAAACCAATAAGCTAACTAAATTTTTTTTAAAGATAAAAATTGTTCACAAGTTATTACGTCATTATCATTTTAGTTTTTTAACAAATTTCTCACTAGTTATTCACTCCTGCCTGGTGAGCCTCAAAACATAAAAGTCATGCTTAAAAAATAAAACCAATTGGGTTTGGTAGCCCATTCATCCATGTTTCAAAAAATAAAAAAATTGAAATCATCTGCCTACTTCTAAGGAAAAAAAATGACTGATTTTTTTGATTTTTTTGCCTCCTTGCGTTATCGCCAGGAGGGCTTCAAACCACAAAAAACACACTCATAAAGAAGAAATAAATAATAAAACTTATATAACTATTATTGATATGCATATTTTATACATAGAGGCTTTAAAAACAAAAACAAAATCCATCTGTCAATGTGTAGGAAATCTTTGTAAACTTTTCAGTCATTTTGACCTTACTTTTCATGGAAAACATATCTTTACCCACCATTTTTTCTTTGAACTTGAATCATTTCTAAACTTAAAACACTGTCGCAAAATAAAAAAAACTATTAAAATAGTGTCTATAATAAAATTTTGGCAAAGGCTGTTTCAAAATTCTAAATATTATAAGTTTTATTTACTGTGGGTTTTTTTTACAAATTACAATTACACACAGGTTAAACAAATAAATACTTAAATATATTTAATCTCATAAATAAATTTTTGAATCAGTTTAAATAAATCCATAGGTATTTTCTCAGTTGATTTTTTTGTCACAAACACTTATTCTAAAGTAGTAAGGTTTCAATCTTCATTAAAGATGCAGCTGTATATTCTCAGGAGAACTTTCAAGACAATTAGAACTAAGAGAACAATTACAAACTACTGTTCCACACTCCACGTTTTCAGTTACAACTAAACCTTCACTCAGGTTAAATTTTCTAAAAACTCTGTGAGCAAACGGACTTATTTTGAACGAAAGCATTTTTGCAGGAGTTGAGTTATTTCATTAATGAAAATGGTCAACGTCAGTTCGTTTTCTGGTTTATAATAATTTCTGCACGAACAGTGTGAAAGTAAGTTCTGAAGATTTTGTTGAATGTCTTGTAGTTTTTAGAAAAAATTTTAAGCAGAGTTATTATGAGTTTGACTTTTTGGAAGAAAGTAATAAAAAATTCAACTGATGCTATTACTTAATGTTTCTTTGCCTCAAGTTATAAATTTGAAATGTTTTGATTTTGTTTGGTGACAGAAATGATTTTTTGATGTTTTTTCTCCTCCAAACTAAATTAAATGCTTAAAGCAAGTTGACCATAAAAGAAATGGATCGATGGTACTTTTATGGTACTTTTATGGTACTTTTCGTGTGAAAACTTTAAAAAACAATTTCTTATCATTTTGACAATCTTAATCGACTATCACCACTTTAAATTTAGATGCTTTCTTTTAGCTTTTTACATTTTTCATTGTTACAACAAAAAAATAGAAACTGAAATGTTTATATCTTAGTTTATCAAAAAAAATTTTTTCATCAAAAACCTCTCTCCTGACTTTAAAAATAAACAGCGCACTATATTGAAACTTTTGACTAAGCTTTCTGAATCGGTGCTTTGTTATTTGCATTTCTATTGGTTAAAGCCCAACCGAAGTTTTAAAACAGCGTACGACAAGTTCCAAATAATATTTTCATTTTGTTTTCAGTAAAATATTTGTTAAATAAATATTTAAAAAGAAAAAATAATTTTCGAATTAATTTGAGATCTTTTCGATTGATTTAATCTCTTTGATATACAAAATAAATACATTTCATATTTATTAAATACGATATTGTGTTTTGAAAGTTTTGAAAGTAAATACTCAAGTTATTGTTTTTGCAAATAAATAAGTAATAACAATATTATAAATACTTTCGTATTCTTTTTCCTCAGATGAAAAGCCTAGAAAAGTTATGGAGATGTTTGCGAAAAGAAAGATGTTCATGGAATGCTTCTTTGAGGCGCAGGCGTCGTTAACCGAGGATTTAAAAAGATCAATCAATAAACGTAAATGGGAGATTGAGATACGCGATGGAAAAACTGCTCATGAAGTTTCACACGAGAAGTATTTCATGGAGAAATTTATTGAGGCAGGATGCAAGTTGGATAGATTATCTGTTGAGAAGATTTTTTTATCTGAGGATGAGAAAAAACTTCACATCTTATGTTCAAATAACGTTCGTTGGTATAACAAAAAGTATTTAAGCGCATGGGTAATTTTTGGGTTATTTCTAGCGCTAGTGAGTGTAATTTCTTCTTCCGCTTGGGCAATTTTGATTATGTTTTTATTTTTTTTTTTCATTTTTTTACTTATCATTTTTTATTATGCATACGCTTTACTTACATCGTCACTGGTATATGTTAAAATGTATTCTAGCTTCATTTCTTTTCTTGTCTTTTCTGTATGTTATTTATTATATTTTTATGAATATTAACTTATATGAAATTTATATTAGCTTATATGAATTTTATATTAGCTTATATGAATTTTATATTAACTTAGATGTAATTGCTAAATCACTTTGGGCAATGTTTGAATTAGCAGTACTTTTTATTTGTATGGAATTTGATGACTTTAGTTTTAATGAACTTAATGAATTTAATGAAACTCTTTCTAAAAGTTAATATTTGTAAGATTTATCTTACTAAAAAAATGTAAAGTATAAAAACTGGAAACGTTTTTTTTTTAGTACTCGTGATATCTTGTTTAAAATAAAGATATTGCAAAGATATTGCATAAATATATTATAAACCTATTGCACATATATTGATAAAGATATTGCACAAATATTGATAAAGATATTGCACAGATATTGCACACTATTTAAGGGTTTTAAAAGTTACATCTATTAACTTAGATGTAATTGCTAAACCACTTTTAGCAATATTTAAATTATCAGCATACTTTCTTTGTAACGAATTTAATGATTTAAGTTTTAATGAACTTAATGAATTTAATGAAAACTCTTTCTAAAAGTTAAAATTTGTATGTTTTTTTGTTTACCTCACAAAAAAAAGTACCCATGATATCTTGTTTAAAAAAAGATTTAAACTTCTTATTATAAAGATATTGCAAAGATATTGCATAAATGAAATATATTATAAAGCTATTGCACATATATTGATAAAGATATTGCACAAATATTGCATACTATATAAGGGTTTCAAAAAAACATTTCCGTTTCAACTGATTATACAAATAAAGAAAAGTCCATCTGTCTAAAAAGTAATTTTATAATGGAATAGTTGCATTATTTCATAACTTTTTCGTAATTTTTTAATGGACTAGTTATATTATTTCTCAAAAAAACAAGATTTAGCTAAAACACACTAGTCTAATAGTAATTATTAGTTATTAGGAAGATGAAGAATGGAATGCAAAAGCGAATGAAATCAAGTTCTACTTGAATTTTCAAGTCAGACTTTATCAAGTCAGACTTCAAAAATTAGGTTGAGCGAATGACTTGTAAAATGCATTCTAAAAGACGAGTTTACAGTCACCAAGAAAAATCACTTCTGATCAATGTAATTAAAGACTGAAGACATTGAAGAAAAGAAGACGAATAGAGTCTCCCTTAAAAACAAGAAATCTTCGTAGGAAGAATAACCAAAATTATTCAACAGCCGCACGTACAACACAGTTATCATGAAATCCAATATTGCCAACCTAGCTGACCCAGGAATGCCACTTATATGGGGTGATAGTGTACACATCCCAGGGTCACCTGGTGCAAATTTTGAAATCTTTTAGGTACGTCTGCGGGAAAAAAGTGGCTTTGAAGTTACAAAAATGGAAAAAATTTACCTTTGACATAGTAAAACCGCTATAAAATCCATACTATTAATCATAGACCAATAAAATTTGGTGGCAATGTAGCCTATGCCAATACCAAGATTTGGGTAAAAGTTTATCCCAATCCCTGCAGTATAACAAAAGTTATGGTAGTTTTAGTGTTGATTTTTTGTTGATTTTTTCACTTCCAGTGCAAAACTTTACTAATTACTGCCTATTACAAGCCCCCAGGCCATAATGTGGGTAACACATGTGCTCTAGTTGAATATACCAACAATATTGTAAAATAAGGATTTTGATGTTCTTACCAAAATTTTTGGTTTCGGGGGTCAAAACTGTTGTTCTTGAATGAGTCCTATTTACACCATATGGACCTTTTTCTATATAAAACCTTATATGACAGTACTATTAGTGCCCCATAAGCTTTCTTTTAACTAAACTACTACCTTAGAAGTTAGTTGAGACATTTTAACAGATTTTTTGATGAAAATTATAAAAAATCTTGACATTTTTTACTCTAGTAAAATGGCGCTTATTCTACACATGGATTTAGCCCTGAGGATTTGTGAGCAAACCAAAGAAATGTGTTGAAAACCTTTTGCATGTGATTTTTAACTGGTCAACATGTATTGTGTGTTGAAAAACCCATTTCATACATAAAATCAGCTAAAAATGCCTAGAATTTTCTTTGTGTTTTGTTTTCAAAATCATTATCAAATGTACAAATTGTAAAGTTCAATAAATTTACACTAACAGTGAATTAATTTCTAAAATTTATTCAACTGTATTCTTTTCTTGTGATATCTTCACACTCTTTAACTTATTTGACATGACATTTAAAGCACTGGTCAGCTTACTATTCTCAAATGGCACTAAACTTTGTCATAAGATTGGGACAAGATTTTAATATTTTATTTGGAATTGACCATAATTCATTATAATGAGTTACTTATGAGCTTAAATTCTCTTCTAACAAGTAAAATTAATCCATTAAAATGAAGCTGAACGGATGAAAACTTTTCATTATTTTCTAAAGGTGTTTACTATTCAAATCCACAAGACAACTAAATAGCCTTCCTTTGTATTCAGGGTGGGTTTTATCTCTTTTGTATCTTGACCAATGCTGGTGAAAATCTTGATGTGCAGTCTCAACAGCCTGTTCACTGAATTGTCCTAAGGGCAATTGTTTTATGTTTACAAAGTCCTTGATGTGATGGAATACTGTGTGGATTTTGGGCGTAATGCTTCCAAGTTGGATTGCCAAATATATAGCTTTAAATTGATCAATCTTGATAGAAAAATCCTTTTCTAGTACATTTCCAAAGCATGAATCCACAACCAAATTAAACTTTTTGAAAGCTTCAATGACAGCAAGAACTTGGGTGTTGGAAGTTTCTTCAACAAGACATTGTAAAACATCAACAATTTTCAACAATTTTCTGCATTCATTGCCTTCAAAGTGCCCGCCATGATACGGGCTTTGGTGAATGTGAAGCATGGCTGGCCACTTTTCAGCATCAGACCAAACAGTTTTGAGAATTTTGAAGAGCTGATTGACTGTAACTCCATTGGTGGAATGATGTCTAGAATCAGTGTATCCTTAGGTCAATTGATAATTGACTTGTGAACAACATTGCCATATATTTTAGCCTTGGCCAACACTCCACCCGATTTTTCAAAAGACTTGAGATTTCTTTTGACTGAGCCAAGTGTTCTTAAACAGCCTCTGCAAGCAAGGTTCTTTGAGTCACTATCACACCAACAACAAGGGTGCATGCTTGAATGTGTTTGAAGTCCTCAAATAATGTTGGCAACTTTCATGTCACATGCAATAATCAACTTCAGAGCATCTGCATTGATGAGTGACCAGACCTTTTGAATATTAGAATGAGTTTCTGGCAAATCCTCAGAGACTGCTACAAGAATTTGTCTTTTCACACTTGTTGCTTTTGCCGCTCCTGAACTCAAAAGTCGCTTTTGAGGTGGTGAGTTCGATTTATCTTGTTCTGTAGAACTCTCAATAACACTGACACAAAACTTGAGGAAACCTTTGCCTCCATCAATGCCTAATTTGACAAAGTAGCCACCTGAAGTTTTTCTAGATTGAATGACTTGACTAACCAGAACAGACAAATCTTTGCAATGAACAACAGCATGGGTTGTGTCACAACCTTTGGAATCTGTGGTTTTTAAGTCTGTAAAAGTAAAAAACTCCTTCAGTTGTTGACCAGCCATTTGAAAATTGGCATAAAAGTTGGGCTCAACCATCTTCTTGTCTGATGACTGATGAACAGTTTTCACTAAGTTTTAGATCCCGTTGTTGGAGAGGCCAGTGTTAATTTGTACATTGATGAGGTCTTGGGTTGTCAATGTTGATGTGGCAGAATGTGATCTTGCTGCACTTGACCCTATAAAAAACTTGCATTTATTACCTCCAGCAAACAAAAATTATAAAAACAATCATTTTATAATTAATCACTTACAAAGTTATAATATTATAACTAATTTTTGCAGACATTGTACCTGGAGTAACAGGGAGTGGATGACCTCCAGATGCTTTTGCTAAACAAATTGTGGCTTTTGGAGATGTTACCTTATTTTCAATCACATTGGATGCTATCTGTTCTGCAGCTTTGGGATCTAATGAAGCCAATTTTTGTATATTTTCCCTGAACTTTAACTGAGAACAATGATGTGGTAATCCTTTCCCTAATGGGCTGAGGCAGGTACTGCATCTCACAGCTGGTATTTGATTTATTTTCATTTTTTCATTAGGTTCAGCTTTTTCTGGGAACCTAGACTGTCCAATTTTGCAAATCAAGCAGTCACACACATGACTACGAGTTTTAGCTCTGACTCGGATAGATTTGAAATCAAACAACTTTGGCAAAGCAACATCCTTTCCTTCCTCTTTTCGTCTTAAGGCAGTTCTGCATGATTCACAAAGACCTTGAGGCACACAAGAGTCACACCCATCAAGATTTGTCTGGTAAATACGACAAACTCGTTTAGCCTGAAAAGCAGTCATCTGTCGGCCACATTTTTGAAGGCAGAGCATGCAGACACACTTTCTGTTCTGCTCATGGTTTCTTGCCTGATTTGGCATCTTAAGGAGTCAGTGGATTGTTGCTGTGTACCTAAACAAATTGAGCTATAATATGAAATTGAAGAATATGATAGACAAACATTAAGAATTCTGGCAATTTTATTTCATTGTTAACATTACTATAGGATTCTCTGTATGGTCATCATAAGAGATGCCCAGATTTATTTTGATTGGAGTTCAAGATAATGATAATCTTTAGAATCCTGCCATCTTTGATAATGTGAATTTAATACAAAAACATATACGTCACATTGAGGTAGGTGTATTTCAAATAAATAACATATTGCTATATGTAGAGCTACATATTTACCTAAATCAATCCAATTACTTCAGCCTAACAATTTGTATATTATAAAAAATGAAAAACAAAACTTTTTACTACAAACAACGATTTTCAAGTGAAAGGTTTAATAATTTTGGATATTTCTGCAAACGTTTCAGTTCAGTGCCACAAAAACAAAGTCATGTTATGATTTTAACTTTTTACGATATGTACGTCACAGCGTACAAAATCAAAGCAAAAATCAAATTAATCATGTACGCTCTTATTCAAGTGATGATGGGTTGATAGTGTTAATTCTTCTTATGCAAAACCCTTTTATTTTTCTAATCATTGTAAAAATAAAAATGGAGCAAGACTAAAATTAAAACACTTAAAACTTTGAAACTGAATTTAAGCATATCTTATGATAGAGTAGAAAAAATGTTCATTTTGAGAATAGTGAGCTGACCAGTGCTTTAAATGTCATGTCAAATAAGTTAAAGAGTGTGAAGATATCACAAGAAAAGAATACAGTTGAATAAATTTTAGAAATTAATTCACTGTTAGTGTAAATTTATTGAACTTTACAATTTGTACATTTGATAATGATTTTGAAAACAAAACACAAAGAAAATTCTAGGCATTTTTAGCTGATTTTATGTATGAAATGGGTTTTTCAACACACAATACATGTTGACCAGTTAAAAATCACATGCAAAAGGTTTTCAACACATTTCTTTGGTTTGCTCACAAATCCTCAGGGCTAAATCCATGTGTAGAATAAGCGCCATTTTACTAGAGTAAAAAATGTCAAGATTTTTTATAATTTTCATCAAAAAATCTGTTAAAATGTCTCAACTAACTTCTAAGGTAGTAGTTTAGTTAAAAGAAAGCTTATGGGGCACTAATAGTACTGTCATATAAGGTTTTATATAGAAAAAGGTCCATATGGTGTAAATAGGACTCATTCAAGAACAACAGTTTTGACCCCCGAAACCAAAAATTTTGGTAAGAACATCAAAATCCTTATTTTACAATATTGTTGGTATATTCAACTAGAGCACATGTGTTACCCACATTATGGCCTGGGGGCTTGTAATAGGCAGTAATTAGTAAAGTTTTGCACTGGAAGTGAAAAAATCAACAAAAAATCAACACTAAAACTACCATAACTTTTGTTATACTGCAGGGATTGGGATAAACTTTTACCCAAATCTTGGTATTGGCATAGGCTACATTGCCACCAAATTTTATTGGTCTATGATTAATAGTATGGATTTTATAGCGGTTTTACTATGTCAAAGGTAAATTTTTTCCATTTTTGTAACTTCAAAGCCACTTTTTTCCCGCAGACGTACCTAAAAGATTTCAAAATTTGCACCAGGTGACCCTGGGATGTGTACACCATCACCCCATATAAATGGCATTCCTGGGTCAGCTAGGTTGGCAATATTGGATTTCATGATAACTGTGACAATTATGCTTAGTAATCAATTTTAAATATTCTTGAGGACACATTATTAGTTTTATGCGAAGATTGCTTCTACCAAATTTTATAAGATGAACATCGTTGTACGAACAAGGGGCAATTGACAATTGATCAAAGTTTTATTCAAAGATTATTCTGTATGCACATAATTATTTTTATTATGTTTCAATTATGTTTTAAATTTTGATATATGTTTATGTGATTTGTTTTCTTTATATCTTTTCTTTATATATATATATATAAAAAAGGAAACTGTCAATCTTCCTTCGAGAAAAAAAAAAGTCCACCATTAACTTTTCTATTTTCGTTTTTTAGAATAAGTAAGATAAAATAAAACACAAATTTTCAGTAAAACGTATTAATTCAGTATAAATTTTAATTTGTTAAAATTTGTTAAGCAACACATGCATATTTTTTTTTTAAAGTGTTTTTGCATACATTTATATCTAGACTAGGAGTGATTATTCCTAAACTTTAAGAGATAATTATTAACATTTAAAAAAATAAACTTACATGTGTCATACATTTTTTGATAACCTTAATAATATACTTAATGTACGATATACGATCAACTTAATATACGATCAACTTAATATACGATAAACTTAATATACGAAAAGCTTAATATATGATAAACTTAATATGGAATATTACAAAAATAAAATATAAATAGAATTATGATATTAAAAAAAAATTATATTTTGTATTTAATATCCTTATCAAATAATATACCCATAAATTACATAATCCTAGAAGAAACCCCCCCCCCTCCCTCGAGTTGTGTGTACTCACAACACTCAGCTAATAGTTCATGTAACATGTACATATCTGGTATCTTGTTATAAAAATGTAAAATTTATCAAAATTGTAGTTAGACACCATTGGCACTCACCATGCAGTTATGTTATCAACATTCAACGCACACTGCATCGGGTAACTAAGAACTAAAAGGCACATAAATTAGACATAATACTTTTAATTGCACTTAAAAAGTATATTGAATACTTTGAACTATATCTTATTTATCTATTTTTTTTTTTTAAATCATTTCATTTCTTTTAATTTTTTGAAAGTTTATTTCATAATTTAATTTTTCTTTCATAAATAACTGTTTAATTACCTGCTTTCGTTATCTCTGCAAAACGTTACAAAATTTTCATCAGTCACCGTTAAGAGCAGATACCATATTGAGAGGTCAATTTAGGTTTCAACATTTTTTGAAAAAAAAAACAAAAAAACAAACAAAAAGAACAACAAGACACGCTATCCAGTTATATTTTGAGATCAGTGCTCAAAGCTTTTAAGAAATTCGCTTGTAATATTGTATTTCGATTTTTTTTTTTTTTGACATCAAAAAACACTTTACGTTCTGATCGAATCTCATCCCTTAACACACGAATATTTTTTTTATAAGTTACCATCAACAACAGCAACAGCAATAAAAAAAACAACCTAGCTTTTTTATATTTTCATTATTATATTGTTTGATATAACAATAAAAAAATGATACATTGTCACACTTTAAACTGTTTTAAATCGAGGAAAGATTTTTTTTCAACTTAAACATGGAAGCAAATAAGTTAGCCATCAGTCGGATTGTTTGAGCCGGATTTTAAATTAACTTATTATACAACTGTCTTTTTTTTAACAAAACTTAAAAAGTTTGAAGATGTTGAATCTGAAAACCTGGGTCACTTTTTTAATTCTGATATTTTAAGAATAATTTTTTTATATAATCGAAATATTGAAGTTATTTATGCTGTTTTATACTGAACGAGATAACGTTTCAAAATTACTAACGAAAACAAACTTACTAACGAAACAAAACAAAACCTAACTAAAAAGAAAAAAGCTGAAAAAAGGTCACAAGTGCAAATTTAGAAGTTTTAGAACAACTTGGAAAAATTAAGACTTGGAAAAATTAAGGTTTAAAATGTTCAGCAAAACCAAGAACAAAAAGTAGTAGTTATATCATTGTTATACGACTTTTTATCATTTATCAACGACTTTATCGATTTTATCAACGACTTTATCGATTTTATCAACGATTTTATCAACGACTATCGATTTTATCAACGATTTTATCAACGACTTTATCGATTTTATCAACGATTTTATCAACGACTTTATCGATTTTATCAACGATTTTATCAACGACTTTTTATAATTTTTTGAACAATTTCATTAAGTTTTAATAGATAACAAATATTCGCAACAAAAACTTCAAATAAAAATGATAATCTGTACATTCTTTCCCATGTTCCAAGTTTTAAAAGAAAAATTTTTCTTCTTAAAATTACTTAATATTTCATTTTATAAATAATTCTTGCATTATTAATATATATTTACATTTTTATTAAACATTAAAAATATTTAAACAATCAAAAATATTTCGTATCACTTCAACTTTTCAACTCTTCGATGTTATAAAAACTTTCTTGTATTACATATACTTTTTAAATATTTACATTTGTATTTATTTTTTATTTAACATTTTAAACATTTTTTATGTTTCTTACTTTAAACTCTTCGATGGTAGAAAAATATTTCCCACGGTACTTGATCACCAACTTCTTGAAGTTCGATCCACGAAGCCATTCACAAATGTCGTCGATGAAGTTCGTGTCGTCGTGAAGATCAAGAATTGATTCTTCAGTGAGTCGAATCCACGGGAGTACGAAAACTTCGAACTCGTTCTTTGATACTAAAGTATGACAAATGTATATTTGCAACCATTCAATTTTATGCTTCGGAGTCCATCCATCGATTTTCACTGGATGAAATAACCAGACTTCACGAACGTTGGTCGAGCATAAAATGAGAAGTTTTTTCTCATCTTCAGATAAAATCTTTTTATAAACACGTAATTCATCCAACTTGCATCCAGCATCAAAAAATTTTTCCACAAAATATTTCTCATGTGAAACTTCATGAGCTGTTTTTCCATCGTGTATAACAATCCACCACACAAGTTCATCGATTGATCTTTTCAAGTCCTCGGTAATCGACGCCTGAGTTTCAAAGAAGCATTCCATGAACATCATGCCTTTATCTGAAGAATAATTATTAACAAATAGATCATTTGCGAAATAATTTAAATATTCATTGAAACTTGTCGTACGCCGCTTTCAAACTTTAGCTGGGCTTCAACCAATAGAAATACGAATAACAAGTTAGATAATCAAAAGCTTAGTCAAAAGCATGAAAAGAATGCGCTTTTTGTTTTTCAAGTCGCGTGAGGTTTTAGATGCAAAATAATTCACGTATAAACTAAGATAAAACTATTTCGGTTTCTTTTGCTGTAGCAACGAAAAACGTTAAAAAAGTAAAAGAAAGCAGTTCAAGTTAAAGCGATAACAGTTGATTAAAATTGTCAAAACGGTTAGAAATTATTTCTAAAAATTTTCACAAAAAAAAACCAGTCATCACGAAGACCCAATATGGTCATCGTTTTGTAAACTTTTTATTTAGTTTTGAGAAGAAAAAATACCAAGAAACCATCAGTGTTACCAAAAAATTCCCAACTTTTCAAATTTATAGCTTTAGGCAAACAAACATAAAGTCATTGTACCAACTGAATTTTTATTCGCTTTTCCCATAAAATTAATAATAGAAATATGCACGGCGTCTTCTTGTTTCTTACCTAATTCTTAATGGGTGGGAAAAATCTGGCCCACAACCTCATGTCTTAGGGAAGGACAAAATATTTCAGTTTAATGAAGGACAGGATTAAAAGGGTGCAACTTTTGACTAAGTGTTTTCCTCACACTAATAATAATAATAATAATAATAATAATAATAATAATAATAATAATAATAATAATAATAATAATAATAATAATAATAATAATAATAATAATAATAATAATAATAATAATAATAATAATAATAATAATAATAATAATAATAATAATAATAATAATAATAATAATAATAATAATAATAATAATAATAATAATAATAATAATAATAATAATAATAATAATAATAATAATAATAATAATAATAATAATAATAATAATAATAATAATAATAATAATAATAATAATAATAATAATAATAATAATAATAATAATAATAATAACAATAATAATAATAACAACAACAATATTAATAAAAACATTAAAAATAGTAATAATAATAACAATAATAATTATTATTATTATTACTATTATTTTACAACTTAACAAAAGTGAATCTCAAACTAAGTTAATTATATTAAGAACCTGTTCACATAACAAAAATATGTAAAACTATTACTGAACTAAATATTATAGAACTAAACCCTTGAAAATTTTTTAAGCATTTTTTCTTTTACACTTATTTTATAATCCATGAGGAATGCTTTTGAAATACTGAATAATTTATCCTCCTTTGTAATATTATTTCAGATAATTTTAGTGTAAAACATATGTTAAATATTACAAGTTTTAAAATTACAGTTTCTATAACTTTAAAAACAGAGATGTCAATTTAATAAGAAATCTAACAGATAAAAACATTTTTTTAAGTTTTCTTTAAGCGGTTGCAAAAAGTATACATTTTTTAAAAAAACCTATATTTATTTATTTATTATTTATATTTATTCATTTAATATTTATATTTATTTAATATTTATATTTATTTGTTTATTTAAATATAAATAATCAAGTGTTCTTCTGCATACTCTCAAAAAAAAAAAAAAAAAAAATCTATTTCATATTTAAACCTACACAAAAAGTCAAGAAAATCTTAAAATCTTTATAAACATGTTAAACTAATAATGAAGTTTCAAGGCAAACTGTAATAAAAAATTTTAACCATTTTTATTAACTTACTGAGTACAGCATTTAGCAGTGAATTTCTTTCTTTGTTTGAATTCTTCAAGTTAGCAAGAAATCTCACAAAACATCTTTTGTTTTCATTTGCTAGCCCGCAGATCATAGGCAAACAGCTGGGCAACTTTTTGTTCCTCATAATTTCCTCAGGACTCAAATAAATGTGTGCATGAACTGAAGCACAAAACTCCATTAAAGTGAGGTGAGCAAACTGATATTGATAACCGAGTTGAGATTCAACTCTTTCAATGAAACCTGAAAGTTCATTTTCAACTTTATCAAAGTCACTGATAATGCCTTTCATTTCATTATGGGAGAAAATAACTTTACCTTGATTGAACAACTCCCATGCAATTTTGCAAACTCTTAAAACATGTTGCTTATTGCTCTCACTTTGCATCATACTATAAACTGTTTCATTGCTTTTACACATGTGTTTTTGAAAAAAGTATAAAAAAATACAGCAATACAACTCAGTCATAGTGTAGAAAGAATAAGAATCATTTGCAGTAATAACTGCACAAATAGTTGATAAATAAAAGGGAACAGATGCCATGGCTTTAGCAAAATAAGACTCTTTAATAACTTTTGTAATGGTTTCTTTTTTGTTGCCAAATTTTTCAATATATTCATCAATTCCATTCTCATTAAAACCCATTATTTGAATGGTTAACTTATCTGTACATTCTGTCACTATGTATTTATATTGTGATATAGCTCCAACTCTTCCAGCGACAACACATTTGTGTTTTTGAGTATTCAATGCATCATATAATGCATTAGTGATGGGCTTTTTACTAGGGTTAAGGGGATTATAGTTTATTAATTCATCTAAGTGAGCAAACTCATCCAACCCATCTATCACAAACAATATGGAAAAATGGTTACAAACATCAGACTCTTGGAAAATATCTTTGTAGAAAACATTTAACAGCTCATCTATATTGTTAATATTTTGATATTGGTTTAACTTTCTACATTCAAGATAAAAAACAAGATCAATATTTTTCCATAAGATACCATTGGCCCAGTCAAGTAAGCACTTTCTTAGCAAACAAGATTTTCCAATTCCAGCAATACCAGATATTAAGAGTAAGGATAGTTCTTTTGAAAATACTTCATTAAACTTAATAGGCTGATAGGTCAATTGTCTCTTAAGAAATAACTCTCTCTCAACAAAACTTATAGTATCCTTTTCCAATTCCACTGCATCAACTACAGTCAATTCAATGAACTTATTTAAAAGTTCGACTTTAGCTGGAGTCTTTACTAAGTGCACTATTTCATCCATTTTTCCATATGTCTTAAGATAAAACTTTTTTAGTGCTTCACGCATTTCTGAAAGAACAAAAAAAGAATTTTAATTAAAATTTCTAAAAAAAAAATTTATTTATTTTTTTAAAGCAAAAATCAAAAATCTTATAGTACTTTTATTCTTTTTAAATAAAAAGTATACTAGCAAAAGGCCAGACAAGCAAAAGGCAAATGACAGCCAGTGAGAGATTTTGGTTTAACAATAACCATTTTTAATATAAAACAAAATTAAAACTTCTTTTATTTAAAAAACAAGCTTTTCGTAGTGTTATGATTAATAGGTAAAACTATTAATATTATTGATACTTATTATCATTATTATTTTAATAATATTACTATAATTGTTATTTATATTATTATTATTATTTTTATTAATTATTATTATACTATTATTATTATTATTATTTTTATTATTATTATTATTATTATTATTATTATTATTATTATTATTATTATTATTATTATTATTATTATTATTATTATTATTATTATTATTATTATTATTATTATTATTATTATTATTATTATTATTATTATTATTATTTATTTATTTATTTTGCTTGCTAGTCATCATAGCCACAAGACACTTGAGGCAGGTAATGTTGCTTGTAAAAATGGTATAACTACTATCACATTACTTCTATTCTGTAATTGTTAACATCAGGCACTAGACCTTACTTCTTTCTAATCTCTTAATAGCAATTACAATAACGCAAAAAATCTTTTTTGAAGTTGTAACTTTTAATGCTACAAAATTGATAACTAAGCAAAAGTTTTAAGCTTCTTTCTAAATTTAAAAGAATTACAAAAAACTATAAATACATTGTTTGAAAAAATTATAAATACATTGTTTGTACAAGCAGATTTAAAAAAGAACTTGCTAATTAAAAAAGCAAAAACCCAATAAATTTATAAGTTTTTTTTTAAAATCATGCATACTCACAACAACAGCAGAAACAACTAGAAACAGGTAGAGTGGTGTTTTATAAATAGCATTTTGATAATGCTGAATTGATATTTAAAGATGTAGAAATTATGCAAAAAAGAAGTTTTAGTAAAGAAAACACAAGGACTTAAAATACTAAAAAAACTTGCTTATGTAAAAAACTCTTTTATGCTGAAAAAATGTTTAGAGATGTAAAAAGTGTAAGAAGTCTTGTAACTACGTTGTTGGTATTCGAAAAAAAAAAGGTAGATTATTATTTTATTTTTTAAGTTGAAACTAATAATTGTTTCACCTCAAATTTATATAGTATACATCAGAACTTGACAAGAGCCTAAGCGCATTCACTCAACTACACAGCGTTCATGTAACTGCAATTGGTTGTTTTTCTAATAATGTTAAGCAATATTTTTAAGTTATATATAACTTATATGACATTTAAAACTGTAAAAATTTAAAACTGTTTGCAACAGTTTGAACCTTATAAATCAATGTTCATATAATTTTAACAAATATATTTCTTAATTTGAAACTTTTTATAGATAAAAAGTAAAAACTATATATATTTGTGACAAATATAAGATAGTACAAGCTGAAAATCTAAGACAAATTTTACATATACTATACCATCGTAGTCCAAAGAACTTGCTGGTGAATTTTTAAGGCCAGTAACATTGTGTAGATTATTATCAGTTTCGTGGAGACCAACAATGCTTTGATTTTTAGTTCTTTTAACTGAAGTGTTACCCATTAAACCTGTGTGTTAAAAGAATGTTTAGATTAATTCTTATTTTTGGACCAGGAAAGAAATGATACTAATATTGTTGTTATAACTAGTTTACTCTAAATAAAGAGAAAGAGAGAGAGAGAGAGAAGAGAGAGAGAGGAGAGAGAGAGGAGAGAGAGAGAGGAGAGAGAGAGAGAGAGAGAGAGAGAGAGAGAGAGGAGAGAGAGAGGAGAGAGAGAGGAGAGAGAGAGGAGAGAGAGAGGAGAGAGGAGAGAGGAGAGAGGAGAGAGGAGAGAGGAGAGAGGAGAGAGGAGAGAGGAGAGAGGAGAGAGAGAGGAGAGAGAGAGGAGAGAGAGAGGAGAGAGAGAGGAGAGAGGAGAGAGGAGAGAGGAGAGAGGAGAGAGGAGAGAGGAGAGAGGAGAGAGGAGAGAGGAGAGAGGAGAGAGGAGAGAGAGAGAGAGAGAGAGAGAGGAGAGAGAGAGAGAGAGTAATCACCACACAAAGTATGTTTGAAATGTTGCTTTGTCTATTTTAAAAGTCACAAATAAAAAATGATTTGAATAAAATCTATAAAACAACTAACTTATTTTGCAACAAAAACTAACTTAACAATGTAACAAAAGCACCTTTTTAAAAACTGTTGATTTTTTTTTTTATGTTAAAATAGTGTAAAACTAATTATTAGACTTGATGATATTTTGTGAGAAAGTTCGAACATTTTCTTTTAGAAATATTTGAATGTTCTTCAAATAATTTTCAAATAACTGCACTTTTCCACAAAATATTCTTTATAACTACTTTAAAGTAATAAGCAACAATGTATAAAGAAATAGTAAGAAGAAAAGTAGGGATTTTAAAAGAGTATCATTATAAGAAAAAAAAACTTGATCTGATAAAAAAAAAACGTGATTTGCAATTTCAGTCTTAATTATTCAAATAAATGCTGCCTTAATTTTGAACTTGAAACAGTTTACTTTCTTCAACAATATTGTTTATAAGTTACATAGAATACGTCAGTTTAAACAATTTCTAAGTTTCAAATTTTACTGATTTACAAGAACTCGGCTTGTTTTTATGAAATGTTTCTTGTATTCATGCATGAAAAAAATCCAAATCAATTAATGGTTAAAAAACAACGATCCTACCTATTAACAGTATTTTTATAAAGGAAAAATAACCAGCAAAGTTGTTTTTCTGCTTCATTTAATTTGATTCTAAATTTCTAAAGAGATATTCAACTTGTAACTTAAAAGAATTTTGCAGTTGCAAAAGATGTATTGTCAGGTACTAAAATAAATATTTTTAAATATTTGGTGAAATAAAATCTATCATTATTTAGCCTCTTGTACATGAAGGCAATGTAATATAATAATTATATTAGATGGCTACTTAAATGATAGAAACAAGGAGAAAATGTTAATTGCTTAGAAAAAAGATCTCAATGAATGCTAAAACAAACTTTCTTTCTAACACCAAATCAAAAGTAACTTTGGAAGAAATATTCAGAATGAATGGCTTTAATGAAAAATTCTCAAACCAAATGTAATTCTCAATTTAATGATTGTTTTGAGCAAAACACCTGCTTGCATAAATGCACTATATAAAAATATTGGAACTAAAAAATTCAAATATATTATCAGCTTGCAAATTCGACCTTGTTCTATGATATGGATAAATCAACACTTTTTCAAAATGATTGGAAGAAATTCCAAGAGAAAATGAAAAAAAAACCTCAGAAGACTGACACTTCAATGAAACATTTATCAATTAATCTATTAGTTTATTGTCATACCCAATTTTCCTAAAGGAAAGAACACAAAGAGTCTGAAGTGATCTAGCACTGTACTAACCGAATTGTCTGTTCATATTTTGAGAATTAGTATAAAATTCCTGCGGTCATGTGATACAGCTTGAGGATGCGTGACAAACATGATCTATGAATTGCGTGGAAGTGCGTAAAGCGGATTTGATTGACGTAGTTTCATTGAAATATTCTAAATAGAGTTTAGATGGTTTTTTTATGAGCGTATTTGAGGTAATTTGTAAAGCAAAGTTTTTATGAGTAAATAAAATTTGCAAAGTTGTGTTTTCTGCGAAAAAACATGTTCTTGAAGAAAGTGATAAAGAAAATCAAGATGACGATGATTGTAAAGTAGAGGGTGACGTTGAGTCAGACGAAAGCGAAGGTAGTGGTGAAAAAGAGAAAGAAATTACCCCCACTTGTAAATTTTTAAATACAAATACATTTTAGTAAATGTTTTAAAGTATTATCTTTCGAAAGTTCATAAAACGTAACGTCAATTCAACGTTGATTTTTTAACGTTGAATCAACGTTGATATTTCAACGTCGATATTTTGTTTCCAAACTTTTTGTTTTTTTTATTAATATCTTTTTATTAATAAGAGTGATATGTGATTAACAATTTTTTATGTTATTTGTTTCAATTCCGCCCAAATCCGTATTTTGAATTATAAATTTTATATTAAATTTTATTTATTAATAAGAGTGATATGTGATTGAATAGCATTTTCATTTTAGTTTATTTGAATATACAAAAAAACTCATTAATGGTTTGAGATCTTTATAAGAATAATTATGTTACTCCTAATAATTTTGTTGATTCTGTTAAAGTTAATAATTACTGCTAAACGAAAAAATTAGGTTTTAAGAAACACTTCTTGTCTTCTTATTATATTTCCTAAACTGCCCCAACGTTGACCTAAACTACCCCCTCTTGTGGGGTAGTTTTGGACAATAGGTAGATTCGATTTTAAGAAAAAAAAACAACTATAATTTATTTGAACTGGCTCAACTTTGCTTTTTTTTGAAGAACAAATACCTAAATTAACTTTTTTCAGCAAAAAAATTAAATTTTTGTCAAACAGTACGGAATCTGTAATATCTTTTTAAAAAAGTGTCCTAATGTGCCCCCCTCTCCCCTAGTTACTATGATTTATTATGTTTTGCGAAAAACTGAATACAATCAGAATTACTTCAGTGATCTTCTTCACTTTTATACTTTTCGTTACATTTTTGAACTTAGATGCAGTCAAATAATGATAATGACAAAAAACAACTTTGTGCATAACTTGAAGATGTAGTTGGTTATAAGTCAAAATACGGATTTGGGCGGAATTGAAACAAATAACATAAAAAATTGTTTTCTAATTGGTTCATGATTTATTAGTGTTTTTAATTGGTTCATGATTAGTGTATTTTAATTGGTTCATGATTTATTAGCGTGATTTATAGGTGTTTGTAATACAGAAGAATGGAGAGAGCAAAATTAAACAGCACCAACAGGCTGTACATATATTGTATTAACTTATTTGAACATTAATAAGCTGTTCCAGTAGGTTCTAAACTAGATGCGCCACTTTTAACATAATATTTTAATATCATAAATAAGAATTTTACCTTTATATTTCAAAATGAAACTGTGAGTTTAATACAAGACCTTGGAATTTGTTGTGGTATTTTTCGTAAAGCTATAAAATTAAATTTTGATAATGTGTCAATTAATTTCGCATACGTTAAATAATTTAAAAGTTATTCGTTGTCATAGTTATAGATGATATATCTATTATTAAACTTAATAAATGAATTTCTAAATATATTCAATTGTAAATGATAATTGTACATTTACGATGTACTATCAAACTACAAATAATGTTTTAAACTATACATTATGCTCTTATATACATAATATACTTAGTAGTTGGAAGTATTTCGAATATTTTTTTTTTGAGGTTTTGTCTACCACCTGGCCCACTGTGCATTTAGGTGGTTTTACTGTAATTGAGAATGACTTTATATCGTTGCGCTTTTAACATTTTAAATATTAATTTTAGAGAGAAAAATTTTAATAAAAAAATTACAACAAATAACTTGCGTAATATAAAAAATATATATAAATATAGCAACTAATACAATGGTTAAAAATATTTTCAGCACACACGGGTGTGGTACAAATAATTTACAATAAAAAATAAAAAAAAAATGGAGTTAACCTTAGTTATTAAAGTTATCAGAGCATGACTTGGTTCATTGCTCAGCAGCATTTATTAAATAAAAATGTCATTAATTAGTTCTCATCCTCCTCCCATTCTAAAGAAGGCAGTTTGAACCATTTACCATAACCTTTTTATTGTTTTGTTATAAAAGAGCAACGAAGATCGTTTCCCATTATTTAACCAATTCTCTGAGTTCTCTTTCATGGACAGAAAGTTAGTTTTCCAGAATTAACTGGAAGCAATCCACATTCTTCAAATTTAATAGAGTTGTTGATTTATAGCAAGGTTTTTAAGACAAACAGTTAAATACAAAAAATGATCTGTCCCAGACCTCCAAGTTCAGAACCTTTTGTTGCCTCTTTTAAAAAATTCAAGAAACAGGAGCTAAAAGTCAAAATGAAATTATTTTTACTAAATCAGAATCATCTGTGATTCCAAATAGTAAAAGAAGAATGCTAGGCTTTAACATAGTTACAGATTTTTTTTAAGAAAGTTTATAAATTTTTTGCATAATGAAGAGAGAAAAAAAAAAAGCCAATAACTGAATTTGTTTTCGTTCGTTTTGCATAATGAAGAGAGAGAAGAAAAAAAAGCCAATAATTGATTAACTGAGTTATTCAGTTTTTGATGCTAAGAGAGTTAAAAAAAAAAAAAAAAAAAGAAGCTTATTAAGTGTCTACTTTTAAAAAATTTTTTTCAAAAGTCTAGAAATAACGTTTTATATTTCGAACAATGAAAAAAGCATTTGAAAAAAAACTTTTTTCTGACAGAAAAATATTGCTCTTCAACTGCCGCTGGTTACTTTTTTTATTCAGTTTTATAAAGTGTACATAAAAATGTAAAAAACTTTCAGAAATGAAACAAAGAAAAAAAGATTTATTTCTACAACTGCTAAAAAAATGGATCAACCTGAGCATAGTATAAAAAGTCTCACTTAAGGTTGAACTTTTAAACAAGTTTGTAGAATCGAGGCGTTAGATTCAAATAAAGTAGTAAAGAGTTCTGTAATTGTTACTGATTAAAAGCTACTTCTTCAGATTCAAATGACCCATAAGCTAATTGAGTTTAGCACAGTGTTTGTAAAGAATTACCTGTACACTTGATTTCTTGCTAATCTAGGGAAAGCTAGTTCTCTCAAAAGTTATTACTTGAGTGGACCAGTGTTATGAGATATTTTGCTTCATCTTTAAGGTAGAAAGTTAAATCAACATCAAGTACATGAGATAAAATTTTTCTAAAAAGATATTCTTTAACATGCCGCCCTCCGTAAGATATTTTACAGAGAGATTTATGCTGCATTTTTCAATTTGATTAATGCAGAGATCATATTGAGGTTTTCGCCATTCCCTGAAATGATACCGGATACAATTTAATATTCGATTGGAAATCTTTTAAGTATACAGTTTTGCCAGTTGTTTTAAAAATGTTGAACGGACAATACTCATACATTATCCAGTTTGTTACCTGCTTGTATTTATTAAATCGCTTTAGTTTAGGGAACCCTCACGTTAATAGATATTCACTTATTTGCTTCTTCAATGGAGCATCCGTGACTTATATTATCATAATCTATGGCATCAAGCATTTTAATCTTTCAAAGCTTAAATAACTCCGATCACATCACTTATGGTTTTAAATACCGTGGTCTATGGGGGTGACTTCAGTTTTTTCTATTTTTATTGAATATTTAAGTAGTGAGTGATCAAAAGCGCACACATATATCGCTTTTAAACGCTTGAAAGAAAACTTTGCAAAAAAAAATTTTTACCCAGGGTACTGTTTGGAGAACTTTCTTTTATAGTCAGTACATTCAACTCTAATAAGTCATGATACACCTATCTTAGAGTTGTGTCAATTTTAGTTTTGCCCCATATGAATGGGAATTTCAGACTGATTAATTATATAATACAAACTTGAAAAAAAAATAATAATAAACGATATTCCTCGTTTTAATGGTTCTAATTAAAAAACGGGCTGAAAGAAATGGCCCGAGAAAAAACCGGCCGGTTGGCAGATCCCCAATTTTTATTATATTTTAAAATTTTATTACCAAATATTGTTAATATTTAGTATATTCATTATATTAAAAAAATATTTTGTGTTATTATTGTTATTGTATTATTTTTATCATACTTTTATTTTAAAAATAACAAATAATAACAATAGTAAATGGTTAGAACAACAACATGCAGGCGTTCATCGAAGCGTTTAATATACTACAAACGACTACAATAGTATACAATTAACACTTCCAACCTCTCCAGGGCGAGCTCAAAATTGCAAAAAAGCATATAAATCTGCGGAGAAACAATGGTGAAAACAAACAAAATTGAGACAACATCAAGTTGTTAAATATCCAAAGGCATTGGAAACGAATGGCCTAAGAATGTCACCTTAAAGTGGGCGAGGATCAAAAAATGCAAATTTAGAATACCAAGCGTCACACTCAAAAAAATAACAACATTAAAAAAAAGATATACAAAGATGAGTTGTGGAATAAACAATACCCCAAAAAAACAAACTCAAAATGTTATGCTTGAAGGCCTACACGGAAAACGTTACCCTTAGATGCGGCTCTAATGTAGTCAGCACATATCTCCTCGAACCGTAATGTTTTTTTTTCAAGAACTAACTGCAAATTATTTTTGATCAATATGCTTGTTATTTCTCTTTTAAATTTTTTCAAGAACGTAAGAGATAATCGAAAGTGAGAAAAGTTTTACATTTTTTTGGTTATTGGCTGTGGAAATATTTTTTTTGCTCAGAACATAGAGCTAGCCTGCGCACTCTACTCATTAAAATTGAAGCAAAGTTTAGATTTAAATTAAAAAGCGCGCATTTTAAAATATGACATCTCGCTCAGCAATCGGAGAATGATGTCACTGTGAGCCGTCTAATTTGTTATATTTGTTATCTTTGTAGAAGCAGATGTTCAAACTAAAAAAAACAAAAAGCTAAAACAAATGATTGGAAATACATCGTTAGTGAAATACCTGATCAAGATTTCATTCAAACAAATAAAGAAGCGCTTCAGCACTACCTCACATTTCCTTTTTCATATTACGAACACTTTTTTGGCTCCGAAACTCTTTATTCACGTGTAAAAGAAGCGATATTATTTGATATATATTGCTTAAATGCGATATTATTCTTTTTATCAAATCATTGTACAAAGTTTTATTGGTAGTAGTATGGAGATAACAGGCGAAACTTTTCTTAGTAGCATTGTGGAGGTAAGACCAGTATATTTACGAGACGCACTTTAACAATAAAAAACTTTAATCGATCATTAATGAATTATGTCAGAAAGTATGTTAATACAAAGTAGGCCTATGCGAAGCCTAGTTGTTCTAATAGTGTCAAATAAAAAATGTGGTTCGAGATTTACTTTGAGCCACGTTTCTAGATTTGAATCAGAGGATATGCGTTTTTGAAACAGGAACTAAAATTCCTTTCTTTATCTCTGGCTCATACCCTCCGAATGTTATTGATTCCAAGTTTTTCGCCAAGTTTATTTAAAATATCTTTTCAGGAGGATAAGTGCATTTTTTTTTTTTTTTTTTTTTAAGAAATTCCATGCATTTTACCTGCAGATTTTCTTTTTTTTGTTATTTATGTGTAAACCGTGTGAATTTGGGACCAATAACATTTATGTGTAACTTGGGACCAATAACATTTATGTGTAAACCATGAAACCATGTGTAATTGTTTTAAGTTAAATAAAATATGTTTAAAAAAATGGCGAATATTTGTGTTTTTCAACTTTCAATATAGAATTTGAGGATATTGCGTTGGTCAAAAATTAGGATTGATGCCATTTTACACAACGACCTTTTATAATCTGCAATAAAAAAGAGTGGGGGTGGGTGGGTGATTACGAAAGTTCAATAGCGTCGGAGAATCCAGTATGAGATTACCAAAATGTTGGCTTTGAAGCAACATTCTAGTGCTGATCTTGCTGTATCGGATAGATTTTTACATTGGAGTTCAAATGTTCGAATAATTTTTATGCATATTGATTCTTTTTCAAAATAATAGTAAAAATTTTAAAACAGTCTTACTTACACTGTAATACTCCGTTCTTTTTATTTTTTTTTTAAATTTTTCTTGTGATTCTTAAATGTAATCATCTATATTTTTCATGTTTTGAAACAATATGCAAATTAAAATAAAAAGACTTATAAAGATGATGAACAAACCTTCAAATCATCTAGTTTTTCTATGTGTTATTACCTTGAGTAAAGAACTGGTAGTTTTTGATGCTTCGGGTCTTAATATTAATTATTACTAATTTATGATAGAATCCAAAATTATGATAGGTTTCAAAAATATGGTTATAACTTAAAACATGGTGTTTATTATTTTAAGCTATCATAATTTCGCTTTTGAAACAAATAGAAATGGTGACCCTTCCTTTTTATTTGTTTGTACTTGTTACCACTTATGTAGACAACACGAGTCATATGTAGGGGAATGTTTGTGCTCTCCAAGTGCCGTAAATTTTTTGCTGGAAAATAATCTCTGACCATGTTCTCTTGTCCATCCAACTGCAGCATTCAGCTATAAAGTGTGGATTTAATCGAAGCATTGTTTTTAGAATATTTCTGTTTGTAATGTATAATATTTAGATTCGAATGTTGCTGTTAAGTGATCTGCAAAGCATTGTTTACAAAATCAAAAGGAGATGGTTAGTTTAAAATTATTATTCAAATTCTTACATATCTTCGGAAATTTTTTTTTTACATATTGTTTTTTCTATATACTTTTGTCATGTAACAAAGTTTAAGATGCTACCTAGCAGATCAAAAATTAGAACAGTATATTCAAATATAATATACATAAAGTTAGTTTAGTTGTTTTTTTTATGGGTTGACAGAATATAAACTGTTAACCAATGAGTGTTTTCTGAGTTGATAATAATTTTTTTTAATGTTTGTTTTTTTTTACAAAATTATTAGTTTTAATATTCAAAATATTTTAGATATTTGCATAAATTAAATTTTTCATTTATCTGTTACAATAGTGTTATACTTTGATGCACTGTTTGAACTGGTGAGAAAGTTTTCATAAGGGAAAAGTCATTATGAACCAATTCTTAAAAGTCTTTATCTGATAGATCAATCAATTTTAGATGAATTTGTTGCTAGTTTTAACTCAAGCTATCATCATTGCAAGAGTTAAAGGTACGTTTTTCTCTAACAGCTGTTTAACTTGAATATTCAGCTGTTTAACTTGCATATTGCTTGTGTTATTGTTTATCAAATAGTGAAAAAAAAAAACATTATCTGATAAACAATAATACTAATTTTGCAAGTTAAATGACAACTTTTTAACAACTTTTTTAAAAAATTTAAAGTGATAAATTCACTGAGATTTAAAAAAGAAACTCAGCTTCCTACCATGCAGTTATGTTATTAACTTTCAACACAGAATTGAGTAATTAAGAACTAAAAGATAAATAAATTATATAACAAATGCAAATTATTTGAAATTTGAGATTTCTGCACAAATAATTTACAAATTTATGTGTTGGCAGCTGCTGACAGTTACAAGTTGGTTAACAATTATCATTTTAGACCTAATAAATAAGTTTCTTTGGTCTAAAATTTCGCTCAACCTTATTTTTGAAGTCTGACTTGATAAAGTCTGACTTGAAAATTCAAGTAGAACTTGATTTCATTCGCTTTTGCATTCCATTCTTCATCTTCCTAATAACTAATAATTACTATTAGACTAGTGTGTTTTAGCTAAATCTTGTTTTTTTGAGAAATAATATAACTAGTCCATTAAAAAATTACGAAAAAGTTATGAAATAATGCAACTATTCCATTATAAAATTACTTTTTAGACAGATGGACTTTTCTTTATTTGTATAATCAGTTGAAACGGAAATGTTTTTTTGAAACCCTTATATAGTATGCAATATTTGTGCAATATCTTTATCAATATATGTGCAATAGCTTTATAATATATTTCATTTATGCAATATCTTTGCAATATCTTTATAATAAGAAGTTTAAATCTTTTTTTAAACAAGATATCATGGGTACTTTTTTTTGTGAGGTAAACAAAAAAACATACAAATTTTAACTTTTAGAAAGAGTTTTCATTAAATTCATTAAGTTCATTAAAACTTAAATCATTAAATTCGTTACAAAGAAAGTATGCTGATAATTTAAATATTGCTAAAAGTGGTTTAGCAATTACATCTAAGTTAATAGATGTAACTTTTAAAACCCTTAAATAGTGTGCAATATCTGTGCAATATCTTTATCAATATTTGTGCAATATCTTTATCAATATATGTGCAATAGGTTTATAATATATTTATGCAATATCTTTGCAATATCTTTATTTTAAACAAGATATCACGAGTACTAAAAAAAAAACGTTTCCAGTTTTTATACTTTACATTTTTTTAGTAAGATAAATCTTACAAATATTAACTTTTAGAAAGAGTTTCATTAAATTCATTAAGTTCATTAAAACTAAAGTCATCAAATTCCATACAAATAAAAAGTACTGCTAATTCAAACATTGCCCAAAGTGATTTAGCAATTACATCTAAGTTAATATAAAATTCATATAAGCTAATATAAAATTCATATAAGCTAATATAAATTTCATATAAGTTAATATTCATAAAAATATAATAAATAACATACAGAAAAGACAAGAAAAGAAATGAAGCTAGAATACATTTTAACATATACCAGTGACGATGTAAGTAAAGCGTATGCATAATAAAAAATGATAAGTAAAAAAATGAAAAAAAAAAATAAAAACATAATCAAAATTGCCCAAGCGGAAGAAGAAATTACACTCACTAGCGCTAGAAATAACCCAAAAATTACCCATGCGCTTAAATACTTTTTGTTATACCAACGAACGTTATTTGAACATAAGATGTGAAGTTTTTTCTCATCCTCAGATAAAAAAATCTTCTCAACAGATAATCTATCCAACTTGCATCCTGCCTCAATAAATTTCTCCATGAAATACTTCTCGTGTGAAACTTCATGAGCAGTTTTTCCATCGCGTATCTCAATCTCCCATTTACGTTTATTGATTGATCTTTTTAAATCCTCGGTTAACGACGCCTGCGCCTCAAAGAAGCATTCCATGAACATCTTTCTTTTCGCAAACATCTCCATAACTTTTCTAGGCTTTTCATCTGAGGAAAAAGAATACGAACGTATTAATAATATTATTATTACTTATTTATTTTTAAAAACAATAACTTGAGTAGGGGAAAGGTGCCTATGATGGCATAGCGCCTATGATGGCATACTGTCATATTTCCAAAAATATTAGTTTTGGTGCATAAGTGATTCGACCAACATGTGTATATTAGTCATTCATTACTTCTGGTAACAATTCTTCCCTCAGACATAATAATGCTTTTGTAATCAACAAACATAAATTTTCGCATGTGGTGTTGTAGTTTTAATACTTTCATATATTTAGGATTACGATTTTATTATACATCATACAGAAGTGAAATTTTCATGCATTTCATCTGCAGGCTTTGTACATTTATTAGAATACTTATTTTAATGCTATGTGTAGAATAAGGTAGACACAGTTTGTTTTAATAAATATGGTGACTCTTTCCTATGATGGCATACCGAGGAGTTGCCATCATAGGAAAGTCTGCAAAATGAATTGAAAAAAAATGCCTGAAATAAATTTTAATGCGCATAAAAAGGTGATCAGGTTAAGAACAAAGATGAAATACAAGAGTTTGAGAAACCAACACATTTACAAATGAGATCTCCCCCATCAGAAGCTTCCATATGCATAGGATCTTCTATTTCAACGAAAAGATAAGATCTAGTATACAAAAGTTATGTCCAATGCCTTTAGCAACCCCTAAAATTGAATTGAAAAGGGCACAAAAACGTTGGAAAACTGGACCTCTGAATACCACACCGGATATCCAAGAATTAAAAGATAAAGACAAAAGAAAAAGATAACAAAGAAAAGGAAAAATTTGTTAGAAAAACAAAAAGAAAGACGACTGTTGAAGAAAAATACTGCAGTGAGGAGATAAAAGGAAGTAATAATAAAATTAATTTCGAATCTGATACAGCGTTTTTGTATTGTTATGAACTTTATTCGCTGTCTTGCTCTAAAGAACCATGGATTTGTTGTCAAAAATGCAGATCTTGGTTTCATTGTTTATGTGCAGGCATAAAGAGAAGTAGAAAAAAATTTATATGTGAACTGTGCTTATTGAACAAATATTTATTTTTAATTTTTTTTTTTTTTGATAAGTTGTGTTTCCATTAATGAAAAACAAAAAAAATTCTTGTTTGTCTAATTTCTTTAAAGTGTGCCATCATAGGAGCAGTTAGTTGCCTATGATGGCATACTTGTATTTTTTTTTTTAACGGTATAAACTTATAAAAAAGCCAAATAGTAAAAATTCTGAGGTTCATTATTATTCTGCATGCTAGAAGGAATACACCCATGTCAAAATTTTTTTTTTTAAGTTTTCAGGCAATGACTCAGAGCAACGTTAAAGTTAAGTATGCCATCATAGGCACCTTTCCCCTATTTACTTTCAAAACTTTTAAAACACAATATCGTATTTGATAAATAAAAAATGGATTATTTTGTATATCAAAGAGATTAAATCAATCGAAAAGATCACAAATTAATTCAAAAATAATTTTTTACTTTTTAAATATTTATTAAACAAATATTTTACGGAAAACAGAATGAAAATATTATTTGGAACTTGTCGTACGCTGTTTTAAAACTTCGGTTGCGCTTTAACCAATAGAAATGCAAATCACAAAGCAGCGAATCAGAAAGCTTAGTCAAAAATATCAATACAGTGCGCTGCTTATTTATTCAATCTAAAGCGGTGATGGTCGATTAAAATTGTCACAACGATAGGAAATTGTATTTTAAAATTTTTACCCGAAAAGTTCCATCCCAGCAGGCAAAAGACGTCTATAGATCATCTAAAACTACTCTAATTTGCATCTTTCGTAGATGCGTATATTTTAGACGTATATTAATCGAAAAAAGGTCTAATTTCAGTGATTCTATTTTTTTTCCAATTGTAGACGCATATTAGATGTATAAACAAGATTAAAACAGATATCTCTTTTCGGTTAAATATAGATGCATTTAAAATGTCTTCTTTAGATCAGTTAAACATAAAGAAGAAATTTTAACTAAAGACAATCGATTTTACAGAACGATTATTATAAATGACCGCCATTAAAGAAACATGCATGGCAGAAATTTGTTTCTAGAAAGGAAATTAAAATTTATACGTAGCTAAGTTTATACTAACCTATGAACGACATAAATCATAATGATAATAATTTTGAATGAGTTTTAAATAATAAAATTACATGCTATTACAAATTACTTGCTTATATAACGACGAAATATTTTCATGGTTTCATAACATTTTTACTAAAATCACTTCATGATCTGAAAGATAAGAACGTTATTCTAAAGTTGATATTTTTATTTGTAGATTAAAATGTAATTTTAATATAAATGTGTATTTTTATAAAAATATATGGTGTTTCTAATAATGCCAAAAACTGCTTTAGTGGTTGGCTGTGCACATAACGTTTCCATTGAGAAAAGTAGTTAAAAACAACAGTGAGAGGAAGGAGTTTTTAGAAGTTTGACTGGTGTGTTTTATTTGCCTTTTTTTTGTCTTGAAATAAAAACATTTTTATCAAGATACAATTATGCCCTTTACAAAAAGTTCATACCAACAACGACGTTGTAGATATATTTAAAAGGAATACAAGAAGTTACTGGAATCCTCATTTGTATCTTTAGACAGTATACTTAATGTTGGAATCTTAGGAGGAGATAGTAGTTCATCTTATGAGAATGAAAAGACATTTGAGGAATATTCTGACCATATTGAGTATTTGTTTTCTGACAGTGAATACTCAGATAACCATGAGTTTAATGAGTACAAACATAGCTCAACTTTGAAGAAAAGTTTGTCTGGATGTTTTAGCATTTGACCAGGTTTAAGTATAGTATAAATAGTTAAACAAATCTATTTGATAGCCAAACTTTTTACAGGAGGAAAGATCAAGAATTGCTCTTAAGCCAAGCCCTAAGAAAAGTAAGAGGAAGTATCAATAATTGTATATAATAAAGCAGAGTAGTATGTGACTTTTTAGTTGTTTATCTGTCAAAGTAAGGTTCTCTTTAGAACCTGAATTTTTATTTTCATTTTAGCCTTTTTAACTGATAATTTGCATGTATTAAGTTATTTTGTAGATACAATATTGCAAAGTAGTTTATTTACAGTCCAGACTGTTTTTTTATCAGGATTACAGTCTGCATCTTTTGCTGCTGTCTGATTCTATGCAAGAAGTTAACACTGATATAAAAAGTAAGTAATTTTGTTCGGGGTTTAAATTTAATGATTATAACACTTTATAAGTTATAGTTCATTCAAATAGTTTATTTCATGTATTCAAATATCTCATTTCATTTACATATTCAAATATATATGTCAGTTTATTGTAAAAATATCTGTCATGTTATTTTCCAATCAGCTACAATCTAAAGTAAATCGAAAATGTAATGGGGAAAAAATAAGTCTCGAAAAATTTGATATAGCTGCATCATTTTAGATGCATAAAAGATGTGCAATATACGTCTAGTTGATTTATTTTTTTATCGAATAAAATGCATCTAAAAGACGTCTATAAGATAGACGTCTATTTAGCGTTCATTCACGACGTGATTTTAGACATCTTTTAGACCAGTTCTCAGATGCATATTAGATGCATTTTAGACATCTTTTTGCCTGCTGGGATAAAAGCACCATCGAACTATTTCTTTTATGGTCATCTTGCTTTTTAAGCATTTAATTTAGTTTTGAGAAGAAAAAACATCAAAAAATCATTTCTGTCACTAAACAAAATCAAAACATTTCAAATTTATAACTTTAGGCAAATAAACATTAAGTCATTGCATCAGTTGAACTTTTAATTGCTTTCTTCCAAAAATTCAAACTCATGGAAACTCTGCTCAAAACTCATTCTAACAACGAGAAAACACTCAACAAAACCTTCAGAACTTTTTTCTTTCACACCGTTCGTGCAGAAAATATTATAAACAAGAAAAGGAACTGACGTTGACCATTTTCATCAATGAAACAACTCAGCTCCTGCAAAAATGCTCTCGTTCAAAATACGTCCGTGTGACGCATTTTGGACGAGAAGAACTTTTTCTAAAAACAGAGTTTTTAGAAAGGTCAACCTGAGTGAGTGTTTAGTTGTAACTGAAAACTCGAGCGTGGAATGTGGAATTGTAGTTTTTAATTGTTCTCTTCGTTCTAATTGTCTTGAAATTGTCTGAGAATATATAGAGAATTTCATGACAATTAACGACTAGATACTAAAGAGAAGAATCATGATGTTGCCTGTTATTATAGTAGATAATGCATTTCTCTCGAAATGACTCTCAAGATAGAGAGGACAATTACAGTCCTTTTAAAAACGTGCTGCATTTGTTAACAAAACATCATTAAAAAATAAAATTTTGTGTTATTTTTACTATTTAAATTTAGAAAAATATTCTCATTAAATACTTTTTTTGATGATTTTAAGCTTATTTATTCAGTATTTAAATTGTGAAAAAAACGAGGCAATTTCTTTAGTTTAATGCGTTCTAAAAACCACAGCAGTAGTGATAAACCGAAATTCGTTTCGGTTGCAGTTGTGGATATATGTAAGATTTAGGTTCCGACCAGATTTTTGGTTTAAAATGCTACCGGTAACAGATATCATAAAGCTTTATTTAGCATTATAACGTTATAATCATTTTGATAAAAATAATTCTAATAATTTTTTTTAAGTGTATAACTTTTATATAAATATATATATATATATATATATATTTAACATTACAATTAATTATATAATTTATAAAGTGTTAAAATATTCGTTGTTTCTCTTGATTCAACTCTTTTTAAGTTTAATGCTACGGCTTAGAATTTCATTCACACGAGAATATCTCCGTGCAAAACCAATGTTCTAAAGGTATTGTAGTGTTGAAACCGTTAATATTTGTTAGGGATGCGCCGAACTCAATTTTTCGCCGAACACCGAATCCGAACGTTCGGCCATGAAATTTTACCGAACACCGAACGGTTCGGCAACCGAACTCTTGCTATTTTTGAATCAAAACATTAGTTTTGAAAAATTTTGTTATTAAACATTTAACGTGTTTGTTAAAACATTAGTAAGGGTTTATAAAATTTGTTTGAAAAATTATAAAGTAACTTTGAAAAGTTAATTTATTATTGGATGATTGTTTGTGGTGTAAAGAAAAGAAATGTTAACATTGTAGTGTAAACAAAAATGTTAACGATTTTTTTTGAAAAAAATAATTAATACAATTATTAAAGTTAGGTAATATAAATAAATGTATAACATATAACGTAAAGGATAAAATAACATAATATGTAACATGTTGGTTATATTTTAAGATATTTTTACACAGTTTAAATTTAAAATGCTTTATTTTTGGTTAAACCTCTTTTTTATAATTTAGTAATAACATCTTAATCTTGTAAAAGTATAAAACAATGTCTTCTGAAAAAATGTCTTTTAAAAGTACTGTGTGGAAATATTTTGAAGTTTCTAAGAAAGACATTCGTTTTTGTATCTGCCTACTATGCAAAGCAATAATCTCCAGAGGTGGGAATTGTCCAAAAACATTTACCACTAGTGCAATTAGGCGCCATTTAAAAAAAAAGCACCTTGTAGAGTATTTATTGGCTGAAAAAGAGTCTGATAAAAAAAAATTTATTGAAACATCAACCGTTTCTACATCAAGTGATCCAGAAATAAAAAAACAATTAACATTAGTAGAGAGTATTAATAAAAAAAGGTTGTGGGATATTAATGACCATAGAGCAATCAAGATTCACAATCGCATTGGAGAAATGATGGCGTTGGATATTCAACCATACACAATAGTAGAAGATCTTGGTTTTAGAAAACTAATTGAAGAGATATGCCCTAATTACCAAATACCCAGTAGGAGTTACTTTAGTGAAAATATTGTTCCACAAATATATGGTAATCTGTTTAATTCAATCAAGAGTAATATATCTGCTGCCAGTTATATCTCCCTTACAACTGATATTTGGACAGCAAATACTTCAAATGTTGCGTTCATAAGCATGACAGCACACTGGCTCAATAATGAATTTTCCCAACAGAGAGCAGTACTCAGAGTTATGAATTTTCCAGAAAGTCACACAGGAAAAAATATAAGTGAGTATTTACATAAAGGTTTGCTAAGTTTTGAAATTCCACACAAAAAAATTCACATTGTTTTACGAGATAATGCTGCCAATATGGTAGCTGGTGTTAGAGACAGTGATTTTAAGTCAATTCCATGTTTTATACATACAATACAGTTATGTATACATGACTCAATTTTGTCACAACAATCTGTGAAAGAAATTTTAGTTTGTTGCAGACGTCTGGCAACACATTTTCACCATTCACCAACAGCAGCAGCAAAATTAGAAGCAATTCAGGAACAACTTGGTACAAATAAGCATAGGTTAATACAAGATGTTGCTACAAGATGGAATAGTTCCTACAATATGATTGAAAGGATGCTTGATCAAAGAGTTCCTTTGGCAACTTATACAGCTGATCATGCTACCCAATCAACATTAAATTCATACCAATGGGGCTTATTAGATAAAGTTTTTCATATTTTAGAACCATTTAAAACTTTAACCGTTAATCTCAGCAAACGTGAAGCATTTTTATGAGATGTTATTCCTTCGATTATGGCTCTTAAAGTATTTTTTAATCAAGCATTAGTTTGTGAGGCTTTTTTAAGTATATATACTTTAGTTGAACAATTGAAAGAGTCAGTAGACAAAAGACTGAGTACATTTTTACATGATAAGTATTTATGTCTTTCCACTTTTTGTGACCCTAGATATAAATTAATGTATCAAAAGGAAGATGAGAATGTAATAAAAATTTGGCTTAAAGAGCAGATGCAAGAAATGCAGCAACATAATTTAGAACTTGAATCCTCTGATTCTGATTGCGAAGAACCCGCAGTAAGTGACACAAATGAAGTGTTTGTGAAACCAACGTATCCAAAATTTAATGAATGTTTTCGGCTGGTTTCCAAATTGACAACTATAAATGAATGTGATTCCAGTTTTTCAATTACTAAAGAAAGCGAAAGATTTAAAAGATCACACTCTAATGTGGAAATGATCAACATGGAGATTGAAGAGTATTTAAAACTCCCTCTTGTTATGGAAAAAGAAAGTCCTCTTTTATGGTGGAAAAATTGTGGAAACTCTTTAAAAAATTTAAAGAAAGTAGCCCAAAGGTTTCTTTCAGCACCACCTTCTTCTGTTGAAAGTGAAAGACTTTTTAGTACAGGTGGCAACATTTATGAACCAAGTAGAAACAGACTATCACCAGAGAGTGGTGAAAAATTAATGTTTATACATTATAACTTAAGGGCAACAAGTGATAATTAATTTTCATGTTTTTGACATTTTGTTTTTCAAAAATTATTGATTTGTGATTGTTATTACTATTACATAATACAATTATACAATAATAACAAAATACTTAATTGGAGCGTTATTATGGAACTCCATAATAATGTTTTTCCCTAAGTTTGTTTCTTTCAAATATTTTTCATCAGTTAAACCAGTTGAGTAGCAAGCTTGTAAGAAACTTTCTCTGTAGAGAAGTTTATTTAACCACAGCATCAATAGGCATCATGTTTAACAAACTTAAGCTCAATAAAATATTTTTTTCGTTTAAATTCCTATTTGTTATTTTAAGATTAACAAATGGTGATTTTATAATATTAGATTATTGTGATGAACTAAAATAATACTCAATTAATGCAGGGGTATTTATTTAACAATTATTTTAGTCAAGTAATAGTTTTGGTAAATCTGTCATTCCGTTTGGTCCGATTAAATTTATTCTGTATTGAAAATACATAATAAAATTTAAACTAAAACTGTATTGAAATACATTTATAAAATCTTATGTCTTTCTATGTTCAATTGGTACGCTTTTTTTAATAAAAACTTTATCCATTTAAACTGTAGCTATGGTAAAAATGAGTTAAATTTTATTTATATTTAGGTAATTGTATGATGATTTCCAAATTTGCATTATTGGCCGAACATTTGCTTAGGTTCGGCCGAACCGAACGTTCGGCAAAACAGCCGAACGTTCGGTTTTGCCGAACGTTCGGCGCATCCCTACTCATTACATCATTGTTATCTCTCGTTACATCATTATTTATACTTATTTTATACATTACTATAAATTAGTAAATGTTTGGTATTTTGAATAATTTTAATTTTGAAAGATTCCTGTGAATATAATGGTGGATCAGTAAAAGACCTTGAGAAATCTGTTACAGATGTTCTGCGAAATGCTCCTGCTCGTGCTCGTAAAAGAAAAGCTTGTAATACAGGTAAGCAATGCAATATGTGACTTATTTAGACTTATTATATGTAAAACATATGTTTCCGTTTTAAACTGATATGTAATATAAAACACAAATTTTGACAATGTGTTGTCATTAAATCACATTAGTTAATAAAGTTATTGTAAGTTATAATAAATTAGATTTTTTGCTTGTAAATAAGAAATGTTGTCGCATAAAAAAATATGAAAAATAATACTAATCAGGTTACTGTGCAGCAATATGTATATATGTGTGTGTGTGTGTGTGTGTGTGTGTGTGTGTGTGTGTGTGTGTCTATATATATATATATATATATATATATATATATATATATATATATATATATATATATATATATATATATATATATATATATATATATATATATATATAATTTCATAAAAATAGATTGTTCAGAATTCAACATGTCTTTCAAAGTCATTTAAATGACATTAAATTATATATTTTAGATATCGACGCGACGTGGAAGAAGATGTTGACAGCAATTGCATCAATTCAGAAATATAGTTTCTTATGTATATTTTTGTGAAATAAATTTAAGTAATTTCAGTTAAAAAGTTTCTTTACTTGTGTAATTTAATCATTTTTTTATGACTAATTTAACAGCTAAATAACTTTGTATCAAACAAGTCCCAGCTAGCAAAAAGATCTAAAATGCATCTAATATGCATCTAAAAAGATCTAAAAGATCTGGTCTAAAAGACGTCTGAATTCACGTCGTGAACGGGACATAAATAGACGTCTATCTTATAGACGTCTTTTAGATGCATTTTATTCGACACAAATAAATGCCTAAGATGCATAAAAGATGTGAAATATACATCTTAAAGATGTATATTAGATGTATAAAAGGGCTATTATTAGCTAAAAAAAATAATCTATTATCCATCTTTTTTAAACGCGCCTCAGACATCTATTTAAGAGACATATTTTATACATCTAATATACATCTTTAAGATGTATATTTTACATCTTTTATGCATCTAAGGCAATTATTTGTGTCGAATAAAATGCATCTAAAAGACGTCTATAAGATAGACGTCTATTTTGTCCCGTTCACGACGTGAATTTAGACGTCTTTTAGACCAGTTTTTAGATGCATATTAGATGCATTTTAGATATCTTTTTGTTTGCTGGGAATTATTATCCAAAGGGAATTTTTTGTACAGCAATCCTTATATATCTTAACAATAAATATACTTCTCAGCTATACTTTTAATATTTGTTCTTGACTCAAACCAGCAACATTAAAAACCTGTCTGATACTTCATTCTAATAAAATGAGTTCAAGAAGAAAAAAACAGGTTGGAAATACTTCATAACTGATGAAAATAATCCAAGAATGGTTCATTTCAAATTTGCAACGGCAAAAAAACAAGGATTATATGGACCACGTCATGCCTGAAGAATCACTATTCTGACATCAAACTTATGACAGAAAGTTCAGGAAATCCAAAAGCAAATGAAGTACCTGAACTGAATTCTAACAAGAGAAAGACAGTTCCAATCTTCAACCTAGGATAAAAAAAAACAAACAAACAAAGAACTGACATGTTAAAACCTACAATTCCAAACTGGGTTCAAGTTTCTTCGAAAATTGACTTCAATTCTAAAAAAGGCCAAAAATTTCACAAGTCAGTATTTAAAGTGATAGTTTTTTACCTCTGACCGTGGTCTGTTGTCAATAATGCTGCTTTTAAAGCAGCAAGCTTTTGTTGCTCCAAATTACGAAATTGCTAGCGAAAAATACTTCAGAAGCTTACTAAATCCAACATATGAAAAGTTAAAAATTGTTCTCAAGGAAAACTTGGTACAATCAGAAGCTGAAAATGTGTTAATGTGTTTTGATGCATGGTCATCATTTCATCATAGGTATCTGGGAATGACTGTTCACTTTATTTTCTAAGACTGGAACCGTGTCAAATTCTGCATCTCTTGTTCTCAATTTGATGAAAGGCATACCGCAAAAAAGGAAGTCTATCTGTTTCATGCTTGGGCATATCACATGTTGGAACTCTACCTATTCCATGGTTGAGCAAACTTTAGACCTGAAGCCAGCCATTGCTGCCACGTTAATCAAATTTCCATCAGTGGGAATTGAATTTTCTGTCCAAGATTGGGGCCTCTTTGAAAAAGTGGTGAACATTTTAAGTGTTTGTTTTTTTAGGAGGCAATAAAAATGTTATCTATGAGTGATCCTTGCATTAGTTCTTGAAATTGTCATAACAATAATTAAAGCATTGGAAACATCCTCCAGCGACGTCAGTGTTCAGGAGTTTAGAACTGCTTTGAAATATGTAATGGAGAAACCTTTTTCAGCAACTGAAGAAACAGAACATTATTCAGTTATCACTCTACTAGATCCAAGATACAAATGGTCTTTTTCGCACATTATGTTAAAAAATTATTGCACAGTATCTCAAAATCTAGCAAGACTAAGTGCAAATTCATCTTCCAAGATGATAAATTTTCACTTGGTCTTGTTTGAGTTTGAGATTGAGCTGCTGGAGATATCCTCTCAAATGAAAGAAACAGACTCCTTACAGAAATTTTGGAAATGCTTCTCTTTTTTTGTTGAGTAAATCTTCCAGTTCTTGGATTCCGTTATTAATTATTTTTATTATTTTAATGTTTTATTTAAATTAGAACTAACTTTCTTTTAAAAAAATTCCGGATTCGGTTCCTATCCCGGTTTGGGTTTAGTTTCGGTTCCGGTTTCGGATAGGAATGATAATAATCTATTTTCGATTCGGTGCCGGCAAAACTCCAGTTCCGTTCGATCACTACAAAACAGCAAAAATACTAAATAAAAATTAGGAAGTTATGGCGTTCAGTTGTTTCATAACTCTGTTGTGTCATATGTTGATTAGAAATTGGTTTATTGATGAAAGCCATTGGAGACAACATAGCATTTCCCTTCCGACCAACCCGTCGATTGTAATATTCCTGTAAAAGTTTCTCAGTTCCATTTTGAAATTTATGAATGAACCGTTATATAACCTTATACCAGCAATAATTTCTCTCCAAGTGGGTATGCATCGTCCGTACGAACTCCGTAAGATGACGTGCGGACGATACATGCCCAGTGCGCTAAAATCACAATGAAAAAACCAATAAATTTATCTGTAAATGTATTTTGTTCTTTGTTTGATAAAACCTTTCAACAAAAAAATACTTGTTTTCAATATTTTTAAAATCGATAAACATTTGTATTTGAAAAAAAAAATTGAAAATAAAAACTAATCTCTCAAAGATATTAGATCAATCTTTTTGTTCAACAGAAGTAAACATTTTTGTTGAGCAAAAAGTCGAAAACTACAGGGAAATTTTCATTTAAAAGTAAATTTTTAAAGTGAGGCTTTTCATTTTCAAATTTAAATCAATATCATACGTAAAGTAGTCAGTTTGATTAAAGAAGACTATTTGTTGAATACGTAAAGAAATTAAAACATTAAGAAATTAAAAAGTTGTAAAAAAAAAAAAACGTGTTTGAGAGTAATTCGATTCTTTTTATCTGCTGATTATTTTATATTGTGTAATCTCAGTAAATATGTAGACTTTCTTTTTATGTTAAGGATGCAATAGATTAACATAAAGTTTTAATTTTTTTGACTTTTAGATATCAGTGCATAAAACACATTGTGTGCAAGCTGATGTATTAACTGCGAAGTGTAAAATCCAAAATAATTCTTTGAAATTAATGATTAAAAATATTAATTTCAAAGAATTTACTTTACAATAAAGATTCTCACGCTGCTGCTAAAAAAAGTTCTAGAAATATCAAAAGATCTCTTCAGCTCTTTACAGCCACGCCCTAAATATTTTTTCTGAAAAACTAACATTGAGCTACAATCTGCTTAGCAAATCAAATATAAAAAGCTGCCAAATATTCTTTTTGAAATTTCTAAAAAAAAATGATATTCTATTTGCCCTTGCACTCTTCATATTTTAAATAACGGGTGATGACAAAAAAATGAGACTGCGTTCAATTTAAATTTGCATGTACTAATACCATTAGCTGTATATATATTTTGCATGTATTTTATTGCAAATTTATTCTAGTTTTAAATAAAAAAAAAAAGTAATTAAAATTTAACGATTTAAAATGAAAATAAACAAATCTAAGCAAGAGCTTCTCCGTGAACGTGTGTATGGATTTTACATGGACAATAAGCAAAATGGTAAATATTACACTTATTGTCATTTTAAAGCAGAAAAAATACCAAAAGCAACCATATACCGTATAATTCAACGCGCAGAAAATGGAATCGGAACTCAAAGAGTTAAAGGAAGTGGTCGAGTCGCAAAAAAAATGACGAAAAAGAACATTACTAAGCTGAAGACCATGTTTGACCACAAGGATGGCGTCTCACAAAGACAAGCAGCTAGAAAATTTGTGTGCGATCAGTCCTTTATATGCAAAACATTGAAGAAACACACAGATATTAAATGCAAAAAAAAAACAAAGATTCCATTAAGAACAGAGTCACAAAAACGTAAAATAAGAACCAGATGCAGACGATTATACGAAAAATATAAAAATCACGATTGGATAATTGATGATGAATCTTATTTCACTTTGAAGCATAGCACCATTAACGGAAGCCAAAATTTCTACTCAAGTAACACTGCTTTGACACCGCCAAGCGTAAAATATGATCCAGTTAAAAAATATGAGCAAAAAGTGTTGGTCTGGATTTGCGTTTCGGCTAAAGGTATTTCTATACCTTTTTTTGTACCTTCTAAGCAATCAATCAAGCAAGAATTATACCTGAGCGAGTGCATCAAAAAAAGACTTGTTCCTTTCATCAAAGCAAATCATCTAGACAACAATTACATATTCTGGCCTGACCTAGCAACATCACATTACGCAAAAACTGTAGTGCAGTATTTCAGACAAAATAACATCAATTTTGTTGAAAAGGAAGACAACCCTCCCAACGTCCCTGAATGCAGGCCTATTGAGGACTTTTGGTCTCAATTGAAAGGAGAAGTATACAAGAACACCTGGCAAGCAGAAACTATTGATCAACTTTGCAATAGAATAAAGTATTGTTTGAATAAGATTGACTTTACTGCCATACAACGCCTTATGGGATCGGTAAAAGGTCGAATCGATAATATTCGTAGAAATGGAGTAATAGAAGATAATTAAATATATGTTTTGAAAGCTCGAAAAATTCTCTACTTAATGCATTTTTAATTTTAAAAAAATCATTTAAAATAAAGGAGTTATGGGCTTTTAAACGCAGTCTCATTTTTTTGTCATCACCCGTTATAAAAATGTAATTCTTGAAAAAACTTTAAAATCCCATAATTTTTGAATTCTTAAATTTTAAGGGCGAAAAGAGTATGAGAAAAATCAGCTGAATTTAAGTTCAGCTTCGAAGCATTGGTTTTTAAGGAATCAATAAAGTTCAATAAGTCGATAAAAAATACAAAACAAAACTGTTAGAGAAGAAACAAAAATTCACACAAAATAAAAAATGATCTTAACACAGATTAATTTACCCTTTTTTTTTTGCTAAAATTGGAAATATGTGACCACAAAACTAACCAATATCGGGATAGAAGATGATTAAAATATACAATTTAGTATCTTTTGACCTTCTTAGCTCTACTGGGAGTGCATTAAAAGAAGACAGGTTTTTCATCATCTATAAGTAACAGGATTCTTGATAATGAGAATTTATCGATAAACGAGTTTCTTGTTTCACTCTCCTTTTCTCAAGAGGATCGTTTTGTTAGTAATGTTCGAAAACTATAATTTTTAAGACCCAATGAAGTCGATTTTTGAAGGCTAGTTAAATTAAACACTAGAGTAAATGATTCTATTTCTTGAATATCTACTGATGGGCTTTTGTCCCATCGAAAAATAATTTTGACAGAGAAATTCAACGGATAAGTGAAATCGTAAACTCAACTCTTTTCAAGTCAAACCTACACGACGATTAATTCAGTTAATGTTCACAGTTTTAAGTTCCTAAGGAAAAATTATATTTCTCAATATAAACATTTTTCAATCGTCTCATACGTATTGCCTAACCTATTGATGCCTTACAAATTGATAACTAATAACTATTTTCTAACAATTTAACAAAATGATAAAAGCGACACTAAAAGCAAAAACTCACAAAATAGAAATTATGTTAAAATCAAAGTATATTATCTAACTTGATAATGAACAAAACTGATAATAGCATCATTTACACTACAATTAGTAAAATACTGAATCGTTACAATATACTGAAAGTAATGAGAGTCTTTTTCTTCGTAAAACAAACCGAAAAGACTCGTGTAATAAAAATCTTCACTATTTCCTTTCACCTATTGAAACTTTTTTATAATTTTATTTATAATTTTGACAGAGAAATTCAACGGATAAGTGAAATCGTAAACTCAACTCTTTTCAAGTCAAGCCTACACGACGATTAATTCAGTTAATGTTCACAGTTTTAAGTTCCTAAGGAAAAATTATATTCCTCAATATAAACATTTTTCAATCGTCTCATACGTATTGCAAAATACGTATCGTAATTTCAAAACAGATCCCTTATTTTCTTCTTTTTTAGTTCAAGTTCTTCAGTACTTTTGAAAAAAACTTATTAAATGGAAAATCTTGTTTCAGGCAAGTTTAATATAAAACTACTAATAAAAATACATATACAGAGATAAAAAGGTTTTTATTAATTTCTGCACTAAAATAAATTTTCAATAAATATATATATATATAAAGTCATAACCCTAATATATATATATATATATATATATATATATATTAGGGTTATGACTTTTTGACTTTTTTAAAAAAAAATTAATTTCCTGTGCCATAAATCGATGAACTTTTGTTGGAAAACATTGAAAACATGTTCGATTCCTCTTGTTTGTAAAAAAAGGTCACCCCGCAGTTAAAAATATGACTCGTCATTTATTTAAGCTTATTACTGCTACTACTAATACATGTGGGTTTGCTGCAAATCATTTAAAACTTGTATAGATTAGAAGTGTTTAAAACTTTAGAAGAATTTGGAAAATTCTAGAATATTTTAGAAAACTTTAGAACATTTTTGAACAATTTAGAATATTCTAGAACAATTTAGACTATGTATATATAGCTGCTTATCTAATTTTATAGTAATTACAGAAGCAACACATGGCGACGTACAAGCCTAGGGATAGTAGTATTAAGAAGAACAAGGATGTCTGGACCAATAATCTAGTAAAGTTTGAAGGCTCATAAAAGAAGAAGAATGGTCTCTTTGGAAGAATATTCACTGTAAGAAAAGTGTAGAATGCCTCTCCAAAAGCAAATTGTCTGAAGCAACCATTTCCTTAGACCAAAATCAATGGAAGAAAGGAGCGAATAGCGGAAATTTCCAAAGAAGTCACCAAATTGTGGAAGAATATACTGAATTTTCCTTATGTATCTGATCAAGATACACGAGCAAAAAAAAATACTGAAATGTTATGATGAATGTGTCAAGCGAGGAAGCTACGAACCTCTTGATGCAATTTTTGATATTCCTAAAGTGGATGGAACATGATTATCTTCCGAAGACAAGCGATTGTACCATCTTCAAGTGGAAAGCAAAGGAACTGTGAGATACTCTACAGGCCAAGCGGCCAGTAAAGAAACAATCCATCCCTCTAAAAGACAAAAACTTTCTAATGGGTCATCCAACTCATTATCTTACTATCCTGGTTTTAGTGATTCAGACTCTGAGGCTGACGACAGTAAATACGAAAACGATGAAGAAGAAGAAGAAGAAGAAGAAGAAGAAGAAGAAGAAGAAGAAGAAGAAGAAGAAGAAGAAGAAGAAGAAGAAGAAGAAGAAGAAGAAGAGAAAGTACTGATTCGGAAAGGAAACACAGCAATTGTGTTCTATTTATTTTTTAATATAATCCTAGTTGCATTAATTTTTTTACAAAATGTTTTTATTAAAAAACTTAGAAGAAAGAAAAGAACGCCAGAAAAGTATCTTAAGTCTTATAAGTATTATAAGTGGGATAATCTTTAAAGAAAAAATCTAAAAAATTCCAATGATAAGTTGGAAATTACAAAATTTAAGATTAAAAACAGGTTTTACAGTTCAAATTATGGGGGGTTTTTTGAACATGAAGTTCAGCCCCAACTAATTAAGCAGTGTACCAATTTTCAGTCAGGCATAAAATGCATTATGATAAATTCATGTTTCATTAGTGAATCTACCATCTCATTAGAGGGTCTACCATAGCGTACTGCAATGTCAAAAAGCCATTAGAAAAAACAACACATGGTCAGCATGATGTACAGATTCCCGAAGGAACCCTAATGATAATTTTCATGAAGTGACACAAAACATTGATTTACCAACTGGTATCTCTAGTTTCAATGGGTCATGAACCTTCATTGCCTAGGATGCTTAGGATTCTTTCGCAAATGAGTACATCATACAAATCCAATGAGAGTGAAATGAACATATGGTTTGGTTACGGATATCAGTGTTTCAATTATCTCTGATCAAATTAGCAGACAGATAAATGTCTGTTGATAGTTTCTTTTCAATTCTGTGTTGAAAGTTAATAACGTAACTGCATGGTAGGAAGCTGAGTTTCTTTTTACAGTATATTTTGGCAATTTGGTATTGTGATAAAATTATTTAATTTCTGTATAAATGTCGTCATGATATATAGCAGTAAGTATAACAGTCTAGTATATAATAATAACGGTAAAAAAAGAAAAGAAGAAAGAAGGTAAAAAAGTATAGTAAATGATTAAAATATTTCTATATTCAAAACTTTTTTAAACAACATAAGAATATTTTTTTAAAAGTGTTTTTACATACATTTATATCTAAACTAGGAGTGATTATTCCTAAACTTTAAGGTATAATTATTAATATTTAAAGATATAAACTTACATATATTTTTTGATAAGCAACTCACTGCAAGTTATCGAAAAATTTCCTAAATAATTTTTAAAGTCGCTTTGAATAAAAAGAAAAAAATAATCGACTCACTTATTGAGAGCTGGAATATTACAAGAATATAATATAAATAAAATAATATAATATTTAAAAAAATTTATATTTTGTATTTAATATTCTTATTAAATAATATACCCATTAACTACATTCCTGTATTAAATAATCCTAGAAGGAACCCCTGAGTTGTGTGTGCTCACAAAACTCAGCTAATAGTTCATGTACCATGTACATGTCTGGTATCTTGTTACAAAAATAGAAAATAGAAAATTTATCAAAATTGTAGGTAGACACCATTGGCACTCACCATGCAGTTGTTATCAACATTCAAGCGCACACTGCATCGGGTAACTAAGAACTAAAAGACACATAAATTAAACATAATACTTTTAATTGTATTTAAAAAGTATATTGAATACTTTTAACTTTTTAAAAAGAAATAGATAAATAATTCCTTATTTATCTAATTTTTTTAAAAAATCATTTCGTTTCTTTCAATTTTTTGAAAGTTTATATCATTTAATTTTTATTTTATAACTGTTTAATTACCTGCTTTCGTTATCTCTGCAAAACGTTACAAAATGTTCATCGGTCACCGTTAAGAGCAGACACATTTTTGAGAGGTAAATTTTGGTTTCAACTTTTTTTGGAAAAAAACAAACAAACAAAAAAAAAAAACAATAAGACACGCTATCCAGTTATATTTTGAGATCAGTGTTCAAAACTTTTAAGAAATTCGCTAGTCAGTTTGTATTTCGATTTTTTTTTTTTTTTTTTTTTTTGACATAAAAGAGCACTTTCCGTTCTGATCGAATCTCATCCCTAAATACACGAATATTTTTTTTATATAAGTTACCATCAACAACAACAACAAAAAAACAACATAGCTTTTTTATATTTCCATTATTATTTTATTATTGTCATATCACTTTCTATTATTTTTTGAAGTATTTATACAATTTCATTAAGTTTTAATAGATAAATATTCGCAACAAAAACATTAAATAAAAATGATAATCTGTACATTCTTTCCCATGTTCCAAGTTTTTTAAAAAAATTTTTTTCTTCTTAAAATTACTTAATATTTCATTTCATAAATAAATCTTGCATTAATTATAAACTTTACATTTTTATTTAACATATTAAAAATATTTAAACAATCAAAAGTATTTCGTACATCATTTCAACTTTTTCAACTCTTCGATGTTATAAAAACTTTCTTGTATTACATATACTTCTTACATATTTACATTTGTATTTATTTTTTATTTAACATATTAAACATTTTTCATGTTTCTTACTTTAAACTCTTCGATGGTAGAAAAATATTTCCCACGGTACTTGATCACCAACTTCTTGAAGTTCGATCCACGAAGCCATTCACAAATGTCGTCGATGAAGTTCGTGTCGTCGTGAAGATCAAGAATTGATTCTTCAGTGAGTCGAATCCACGGGAGTACGAAAACTTCGAACTCGTTCTTTGATACTAAAGTATGACAAATGTATATTTGCAACCATTCAATTTTATGCTTCGGAGTCCATCCATCGATTTTCACTGGATGAAATAACCAGACTTCACGAACGTTGGTCGAGCATAAAATGAGAAGTTTTTTCTCATCTTCAGATAAAATCTTTTTATAAACACGTAATTCATCCAACTTGCATCCAGCATCAAAAAATTTTTCCACAAAATATTTCTCATGTGAAACTTCATGAGCTGTTTTTCCATCGTGTATAACAATCCACCACACACGTTCATCGATTGATCTTTTCAAGTCCTCGGTAATCGACGCCTGCGCTTCAAAGAAGCATTCCATGAACATCTTGTCGTTATCTGAAGAATAATTATTAACAAATAAATCATTTGCGAAATAATTTAAACATTCTTTGAAACTTGTCATACGCCGCCTTCAAACTTTAGCTGGGCTTCAACCAATAGAAATACGAATAACAAGTTAGATAATCAGAAGCTTAGTCAAAAGCATGAAAAGAGTGTGCTATTTGTTTTTCGAGTCGCGTGAGGTTTTAGATAAAAAATAATTTACGTATGAACTAAGATAAAACTATTTCGGTTTCTATTTCTGTTACTGTAGCAACGAAAAATGTTAAAAAGTAAAAGAAAGCAGTTCAATTTAAAGCGATAACAGTTGATTAAAATTGTCAGAACGGTTAGAAATTATTTTTAAAAACTTTCACAAGAAGAACCGGTCATCACGAAGATAATATGGTCATCGTTTTGTAAACTTTTTATTTAGTTTTAAGATGAAAAAAAATCAAGAAATCTTTGAAAAAGATTTCTTGATATTTTTTAAACATCTTTGTGTTACCAAAAAAATCCAAACTTTTCAAATTTATAGCTTCAGGCAAACTAAGATAAAGTCATTGTATCAACTGAATTTATAGCTTCAGACAAACAAACATAGAGTCATTGTATCAACTGAATTTTTAATCGCTTTTCCCATAAAATTAATAATAGAAATATGCACGGCGTCTTCTTGTTTCTTACCTAATTCTTGCTGGGTAGGAAAAAGCTGGCCCACAACCTTATGTCTTAGGGAAGGACAAAATATTTCAGTTTATTGAAGGACAGGATTAAGAGGGTGCAACTTTTGACTAAGTGGGGCTGCAGTGTTTTCCTCGTTTTTTTAACTTTATGTGGGTTTTCAAATATCCATAAGTAAGTCCCTAAATAAATGGAAGGATTTATTTTGAAAGTAATTGATAATTCAAAGTTGTGTTTCTTATTTTTTCCTCTTCTAATACTTAAATTAACGAATAAAGTAGTTAAGAGAGATAATTCCTTAAAACTTTAAAGGTGAGGGGTGGGTGGGGGAAGAGATATTTTTAGAGAGAGAGAGAAAGAGAAATTGCTTTGACAAAAGAGTTAGATACTTCTTGTATCAAACTTTTATATCAAACCTTATGATAATTTTTTTCAAAAATCTGCTGAAGGACTTTTTTCAAAAATCTGCTGATGGACTTTTGTCAGATTGAAAACTAAGTTTAACAAACAAACTTTATAAATAAATGAAATCATAACTGACAGCAACGCCATTTACACTACAATTAGTAAAATACTGAATTTTTATACTGAAAATCACACACACACAATAATAATAATAATAATAATAATAATAATAATAATAATAATAATAATAATAATAATAATAATAATAATAGTAATAATAATAATAATAATAGTAATAATAATAATAATAGTAATAATAATAATAATAATAATAATAATAAAAATAATAATAATAATAATAATAATAATAATAATAATAATAATAATAATAATAATAATAATAATAATAATAATAATAATAAGAAGAAGAAGAAGAATAATAAGAAGAATAATAAGAATAGTAATAATAAAAATGATAATAATAATAATAATAATAATAATAATAACAATAATAATTATTATAATAATAGTAATAATAATAATAACAGTAATAATAATAATATTAAAAACAATAATAATAACAGTAACAACAATATTGATAATATTAACAACAACAACAACAGCAACAATAATAATAATAATAGTAATAATAATAATAATAATAATAATAATAATAATAATAATAATAATAATAATAATAATAATAATAATAATAATAATAATAATAATAATAATAATAACAATAATAATAATAATAATAACAATAATAATAATAATAATAATAATAATAATAATAATAATAATAATAATAATAATAATAATAATAATAATATTAATAATATTAATAATAACAATAATAATATTAAAAACAATAATAATAACAGTAACAACAATATTGATAATAATAACAACAACAACAACAGCAACAATAATAATAATAATAATAATAATAATAATAATAATAATAATAATAATAATAATAATAATAATAATAATTATAATAATAATAATAATTATAATAGTAATAATAATAATAACAGTAATAATAATAATAATATTAAAAACAATAATAATAACAGTAACAACAATATTGATAATATTAACAACAACAACAACAGCAACAATAATAATAATAGTAATAATAATAATAATAATAATAATAATAATAATAATAATAATAATAATAATAATAATAATAATAATAATAATAATAATAATAATAATAATAATAATAATAATAATAATAATAATAATAATTATAATAATAATAATAATTATAATAGTAATAATAATAATAACAGTAATAATAATAATAATAATATTAAAAACAATAATAATAACAGTAACAACAATATTGATAATAATAACAACAACAACAACAGCAACAATAATAATAATAATAATAATAATAATAATAATAATAATAATAATAATAATAATAATAACAATAATAATAATAATAATAATAATAATAATAATAATAATAATATTAATAATAATATTAATAATAACAATAATAATAATATTAATAATAATAATAATAATATTAATAATAATAATAATAATAATAATAATAATAATAATAATAATAATAATAATAATAATAATAATAATAATAATAATAATAATAATAATAATAATATTAATAATAATAATAATAATATTAATAATAATAATAATAATATTAATAATAATAATAATAATAATAATAATAATAATAATAATAATAATAATAATAATAATAAAAATAATGATAATAATACTAATAATAATAATAATAATAATAATAATAATAATAATAATAATAATAATAATAATAATAATAATAATAATAATAATAATAACAATAATAATAATAATAATAGTAATAATAATAAGAAGAAGAATAATAAGAATAGTAATAATAAAAATGATAATAATAATAATTATAATTATTACTATTGTTTAAGCATTTTTTTTACACCTACTTTATAATCCATGAGGAATGCTTTTAAAATACTGAATAATATATCCTCCTTTAAAATATTATTTCAGATAATTTTAGTGTAAAACATATGTTAAATATTACAAGTTTTAAAATTACAGTTTCTTTAATTTTAAAAACAGAGATGTCATAGATAAAATATAATAAGAAATCTAACAGATAAAAACATTTTTGATTCACATTTTTTTAAACTTTTCTTTAAACAGTTGCAAAAAGTATATTTTTTTAAAAAAAACCTACTATTTATATTTATTTATTTTACATTATATATATTTAAATATAAAGAATTAAGCATTCTTCTGCTTATCCTCAAAAAAAAAGTAATAAAAAATCAATTTCATATTTAAACTTGCACAAAAAGTTAAGAAAACCTTAAAATCTTTATAAACATGTTAAACTAATAATGAAGTTTCAAGACAAACTATAATAAAAACTTTTTAACAATTTTCATAAACTTACTGAGTACATCGTTTAGCAATGAATTTCTTTCTTCGTTTGAATTCTTCAAGTTAGCAAGTAATCTCACAAAACATCTTTTGCTTTCATTTGCTAGCCCGCAGATCATAGGCAAACAGCTGCGCAACTTTTTGTTACTTATAATCTCCTTAGGGCTCAAATAAATGTGTGCATGAACTGAAACACAAAACTCCATTAAAGTGAGGTGAGCAAACTGATATTGATAACCAAGTTGTGATTCAACTCTTTCAATGAAACCTGAAAGTTCGTATTGAACTTCATCAAAGTCACTGACAATGCCTTTCATTTTATCTTGGGAGAAAAGAACTTTACCTTGATTGAACAACTCCCATGCAATTTTGCAAACTCTTAAAATATGTTGCTTATTACTCTCACTTTGCATCATACTATAAACTGTTTCATTTCTTTTACACATGTGTTTTTGAAAAAAGTATAAAAAGATACAGCAATACAACTCAGTCATAGTATTGAAAGAATAAAAATCACTTGCAGTAATAACTGCACAAATAGTTGATAAATAAAATGGAACAGATGCCATGGCTTTAGCATATAAAGACTCTTTAAGAACACTTTTAATGGTTTCTTTTTTGTTGCCAAATTTTTCAATATATTCATCAATTCCAATCTCATTAAAACCCATTATTTGAATGTTTAACTTGTCTGTACATTCTGTCACTCTGTATTTATATTGTGATATAGCTCCAACTCTTCCAGCGACAACACATTTGTGTTTTCGAGTATTCAATGCATCAGATAATGCATTAGTGATGGGATGTTTACTAGGGTTAAGGGGATTATGGTTTATTAATTCATCTAAGTGAGCAAACTCATCCAACCCATCTACCACAAACAATATTGAAGAGTGGTTACAAACATCAGACTCTTGGAAAATATCTTTGTAGAAAACATTTAACAGCTCATCTATATTATTGATATTTTGATATTGATTTAACTTTCTACATTCAAGATAAAAAACAAGATCCACATTTTTCCATAAGGTACCATTAGCCCAGTCAAGTAAGCATTTTCTGAGTAAACAAGTTTTTCCTATACCAGCAATACCAGATATCAAGAGTAAGGATAGTTCTTTTGAAAATACTTCATCAAACTTAATTGGCTTATAGCTCATTTGTTTCTTAAGAAACTCTCGCTCAGCAATATACACAGTATCTTTTTCCACTTCCACTGCATCAACTACAGTCAATTCAATGAACTTATTCAAAAGTTCAACTTTAGCTGGAGTTTTTACTAAATGCACTATTTCATCCATTTTTCCATAAGTTTTAAGATAAAACCTTTTCAGTGCTTCACAAATATCTGAAAGAACAAAAAAAGAATTTTACTTTACATTTCTAAAAAAAAAATTTTCATTTTATTTTAAAATCAAAAATCAAAAATCAAAAATCTTATAGTACTCGTATTCTTTTTAAACAGCAGAAACAAGTAGAAACAGGTAGAGTGGTGTTTGATAAATAGCATTTTGATAATGCTGAATTGATATATAAAGATATAGAAATTATGCAAAAAAAGAAGTTTTAGTAAAGAAACCACAAGAACTTAAAATACTAAAAAAACTTTTAGAGATGTAAAAAGTGTATGAAGTCTTAGAGGAGAAAAATGTAACACCAAAAAACTGGTTCTTTAGATAGTAGAAAAAAAGCAATCTAACTGTGTTATTGGTATTCGAAAAAAAAAAAAAGGTAGATTATGATATTTTTTTGCTTTTTTAAGTTGAAACTAATGTTTGTTTTACCTCAAATTTATAAAGTATACATCAGAACTTGACAAGGGCCTAAATGCATTCACTCAACTACACAAAGCGTTCATGTAACCCCATTAGTTGTTTTTCTAATGATGTTTTAAGCAATATTTTATTGCTTTAGTCAAACTTAAGTAAATTTTTAGGTTAACTTAAAAATTTACTTGAGTTTAACTTATAAACTTAATTTTATTATCAACTTGAGTTTATTATTAACTTGAGATTAACTTAAACTTAAATGTCATTTAAGTTAACTTAAGTTAACTTATATGACATTTAAAACTGTAAAAATTGAAAATTTTTTGCAACAGTTTGAAACTTATAAGTTAATGTTCATATAATTTTAACAAATATATTCCTTAATTTGAAAACTTTTATAGATAAAAAGAAAAACTATAAATACTTGTGACAAATATAAGATGGTAAAAGCTGAAAATCTAAAACAAACTTTTATATATACTATACCATCATAGTCCAAAGAACTTGCTGGTGAATTGTTAGGGCCAATAACATTTAGTAGATAACTATCAGTTTCTTGGATACCAACACTGCTTTGTTTTATCGTTCTTTTAATTGAAGTGTTACCCATTATACCTGTGTGTTAAAAGAATGTTTTAAAATGTTTAACGTAAAATAATATTTCAATAAAAAAATCTGAATATTTAGTAACTTTAAGTCTTATTTTTGGACCAGGAAAGAAATGATACTAATATTGTTGTTATAACTAGTTTACTCTAAATAATGAGGGAGAGAAATCACCATACAAAGTAAGTTTGAAATGTAGCTTTGTCTATTTAAAAAGTCACCAATAAAAAATGATTAGATTAAAATCTGTCAAGATTAAAATATAACTTAATAAAACAACTAACTTATTTTGTAACAAAAGCACCTTTTTAAAAACTGTTCATCTTTTTAACTTTACTTATATGTTAAAGTAGTGTAAAACTAATTATTAGACTTGATGACATTTTGTGAGAAAGTTTGAACATTTCCTTTTGGAAATATTTGAATGTTCTTCAAATAATTTTCAAATAACTGCACTTTTCCACAAAATATTCTTTATAACTACTTTAAAGTAATAAGCAACAATATACAAAGAAATAGTAAGAAGAAAAGTAGGGATTTTATCATTATAAGAAAAGTATCATTATAAGAAAAAAAATTTGATCTGATCAAGAAAAAAAAACATGATTTGCAGTTTCAGCCTAAATTACTCAAACAAATGCTACCTTAATTTTGAACTTGAAACAATTTTCTCTCTTCAAAAATATTACTTAAAAATTACATAAAACATGTCAGCTTAAAGCTATTTCTAAGTTTCATATTTTACTGATTTACAAAAACTAGGCTTTGTTTTCTGAAATGTTTTCTGAAATGCATGAAAAAAATCCAGACCAACTTATGGTTAAAAAACAAAGATCCTACCTATTAAAAGCATTTTTATAAAAATATTCAACATAGTTGTTTTATGCTTGATTGAAAGTAATAATATAAATATAAAAAGTAATATACTCTTTTAAACTTGTTCATATAAGATATGGCAGTTAAAAGATATTTGTAAGTTTCCCATTTTACTAATTCACAAGAACTAGGCTTTGTTTTAAAAAATGTTTTTTGCATTCATACATGAAAAAAATACATACCAATAACTGGTAAAAAAAACATGAACAAGCATCCTGCCTATTTAAACATTTTTTTTATAAATAAAAAATATTCAGCAAAGTTGTTTTCTACATCATTTAATTTGATTTTAAGTTTCTAAACAGATATTCAACTTGTAACTTGAAAGAAGTTTACAGTTGCAAAAGATGTATGGTCAAGTACAAAAATAAATATTTTTAAAGTAATAAAAGCTTAAATAATTAAAGAGGTTTTCTTTTTGTATTATTTTATTGTTTATCAGACTAGTTGAACTTTATCTATTTGATTTAAGTGACCTAAATTTAGCAAATTGTCACATTCAGTGAGTATCTTGATTCAGAGATTGAAGATTGAAACACTGAACATATTAATTGGTCTGTATATCGTACATCAGAACCGAAACCAAAAAATTGACATGGCTTCTTTCTCCTGTAACAAACTAACTGTGAACAAGAAGCAAATATGAGGCAATGAAATAAATGTAACAAACAATTATTAATATTTTATGAAATAAGATCTAATTACTTAGCCTCTTGCACATTAAGGCAATGTAATAGAATAAATATATTAGATGGCTACTTAAATGATAGAAAAAATGAAAAAATGTTAATTGCTTAGAAAAAAGATCTCAATGAATGCAAAAACAAACTCTCTTTCTAACACCAAAAGTAACTTTGGAAGAAATGTTCAGAATGAATGGCTTTAATGAAAAATTCTCAAACCAAATGTAATTCTTAACTTAATGCTTATTTTGAGCAAAATACCTGCATACATAAATGCACTATATAAAAATATTGAAACTAAAAAATTTGGATATATCATTAGCTTGCAAAATCGACCTTGCCCTAAGATATGGTTAAATCAACACTTTTTCAAAATAATGGGAAGAAATTTTAAGAGCATATAAAAAAAAACCTGAGAAGACTGACACTCCAATGAAACATTTATCAATTTATCTATTAGTTTATTATCATACCAAATTTTGTTTAAGGAAAGAGCACAAAGAGGCTGAGGAGATCTTGCACTGTTCTAAACAAATTGTCTGTTCATATTTTGAGTAAAATCCCTGCGGTCATGTGATACTTACGTAGAGAGCTTGAGGGGAACACGATCTTGTGATGCTTTTATGAGGCTATAATTGAATTGCGTATAAGTAACTGCGTAAAGCGGATATGATTGACGTAGTGTCGTTGAAATATTGTAAATACAGTTTAGACGGTTTTTTTTATGAGCACATTTGAGGAAATTTGTAAGGTATAAATTGAAGGCGAAATTTTTGTAGGGCAGAGTTTTTTAATGAGTAAAGATTTAAAATTGCAACGTTGTGTTCTCTACGAGAAATCTACGGAGGCAAAACATTATGCTCAAGCTACAAAAATTGAAATTCAAAGTGAAAAAAATTGTCGTTTTGACAATTTTTTGTCGACTGTTATCGCTTTAAATTGACATACTTTCATTTACTTTCTTACATTTTTCGTTGTTTCAGCCTAGAAATTGAAACAGGGATTTTTTTTAATATCAGTTTAAAAGTAAATTATTTTGGACTATGAATAAATTTCTTGTAATAATTGTTACTCGCGTTGAATGTGTTTTAAATGTCTGTTTCGTTCTTGTTTTCTTTTAAGATTTCTTCTTTTTGATTTTTTAAGAAACTTCGAGATTTGGTTGAACAATTCCTCGTGTATCTTTTTAATTAGGACTTCAATATCTCGATATTATTCATACTTGATCATCTGTGCTAAAATTTTATTAGGCGCTCTGCGATATTCAAAAAAGTTTCCTAAAGATGTATCTGATAAAAAGAGACAAAATCTAGTAGATTGGGAGGTTCATTACACTGAACGAAACCAATTAAGGTGCCGCAAGTTTAGTACAAGGACCAAATACTGAGGACTCTGTAGAGATTTTGACGTGTTCAAAAAAAAAAGTAAAAACGCTGACGAGACAGCAATTCAAAGCCGTAAATAACAAACAAAAATAGACTCGAATATTTTTCATTTTATTTGCAGAATAAGTTTTGACAGTCAAAGAATCAAAATATCAAAGAACGAAGTACATTGTTTTTTTAAAATTAGACTTCCTTTGATTAGAGTTTGGCACCCCCTGGTTTAATGGACATAACATAAAATATGTACTTCAGCCCACCCTAAAACTCCTCCCCCAACCTCTGGTACGAAATTGAGTATAAATAATATAAATTCCAGCTGCTCAAATAAGCTCCATTTTTAATTGATAGCTATTTGTTTTTGAGATTCAACTGGGGAGAGAGAGTTGGGGAATTACTTTTGATATTAGAGATTTATACGTGTGGTGTACCAAAATCAGTTGAAACATTGAGAAAACGGCCAAAACAATTTTTCTGACGTTTGAATTCTGTGGAGTTTTTTGTTACTGTGGACAGTTTTTACATTTTTTAAAATTTTTTATTGCATGTAAATTTCTTGGATAATTTTGTGTAAACTTTAATTCGATATTCAATAACTTTGTTTGTTTAAAAACATTAATATAAAATAAAACACAATTATAATTAATATGATATAAAAGAAAACGTTTTATTACCCATCACTCAACAACTCCATCACGTCAGGATAATAAATAAACGGCACCTATAGATTTAGTCTTTTTTAAGACGACCTATAAAATTATTAGATCTATTCAGATCAGCTAATGATAATGGTTTTCCTTGGCATTTTCTTTCGAGATTTTGCATGCATAAATCAGTTTTGACATTCAAACTTTTTTGTTCTGCGCTTCTTGAGCATTTTTTAAATTCACACCTAAAGGAAGTTTGTAGTAATCTTCAATTCGAATTCCAAATGGCGGCGTTGTGTACCAATTATCTTTGTTTATAATCTTTTTAGAGTTAGATAAACAATATGAGAAAAAATTACGCTAGTAAAAATAAGATAACAACCAAACGTAACAACCAAAGTTTGCAAAGATTTTATAAAATCGATTTAAAAGAGATTCAATTAGTAAAATTCAAAAAGTAAACGTTTGAATAAACACAAAATGTTTCCCTGGTCTCACAGTCTAAATGTAAAAAAGTATCATCGTATTTTTAATAACACATTTATTACTTTTAAGTTACTTTTCAGAATAAATCTATGAACACGTTAACTGCCGCCTGCTATTTTTAAGCGAATGGATTTAGCGAAGTTTGTATAGCCGGCATACAATTACACGTATTGCGTAGGCGCCACTGATCTCTATAATAACTGGATAGCGCAACTCCGAGCAAAACTTCTAATTTTTTGACGCCAAAATCGCCATATTGGAAAGCCCCAAAAATTTAATTCCCGTAAGCCTCAAGTTCTGTTTTTCGGCTTAACGCTTTAAATACACATATCAGATTTCAGCGTTCTGGGGCTTTCCAATATGGCGATTTTGGCGTCAATTTTGATATTAGAGATGCGCTATCCAGTTATTATAGAGATCAGTGGTAGGCGCCGCATAGCATATCGGTGGACATTTGAATTTGAAGGTTTAAAACTAAATTTTACGTTGGCTGCTTGTTGCCGATGTAAAATGTAATCAATATAAACTATTCGGCATATATAAAAACTTGTGTATTTTTGATTCGGCGCCACAGTGAGGAAGATATATGTAACACAAATGAAGTTTTCATCAAACTTTAAAAGTTATTTATTGAAAGATAAATAAAGAATAATAAATCTATAAACATTTCAAATATCTAAAAAAATTTAAAAATGGCTAGGAAAGCATACAATTCAAATAAAAGGCTTATCAGGATATATATTACTATAAGTGATAACACGTTTGGGCAATTTTGCTGCTTCTTTACATCCTAGCTCCTCAGTCAATTTTTTATTGCAATAATATCCATTGGTAAATTCTTTTTGTTTTTTTTAAGGGTTCCCAAGGAATGAGTTTTTCTTTTTAAAAGATTTTGGGCAAGAGGAATACTAAATATATAAAAAGTTGTCGTTAACAGCAATTCTTCCTTGATCTAGATAATTCTTACAGAGACTAAGAATGATATTTGTGGAAAGAGATTTTACATTCTGTTCATTTTTGCCTTCATTAAAGGAAAACGCGTATGTGTATCCTCTTTGATCACACACTTTAAAAAAATATGTTCCTGGTACACATTTAAAAAAATGTTTTGCTGGTACATATTGTCTAATTCGTAATCGGCCACGAAATGGTATCATTCTTTCGTCTACTGCAATTATTTTATCTGGCTGAATTATATCTTTATATTTTAAAATTGAAGTGGGATATTAATGGTACAACATTGAAGGTACAACATTGTTTTTGTATATAGAACTTGTACTCCATGTCATTGTATTAATGTTATTCAAAATTTAAACCACTCTGTTATTAAAACAACTAGTTTTAATTGAAATGTCATCAAATCAAGATAAGAAGCGAGAAAATATTTTGCATTTTCTCGTTAAAAATCCTGATGTATCAAACAAAGCAATCCCTAAAAAGCTGCAGATTGCTTTGAGAACAGTGCAGAGCTTTGTGAAACGATTTAAGGGCACTGGTACGATCAAAAGAAAATCAGGAAGTGGAAGAAAAAAATGTTTTGTAAGACGAGATTTCTGTTCGAACTTTAGCGAATAAATTTAAGACAAATGCTTCCACTATACAAAGAGTAAATAGAAATTGTGGTTATAAATCTTATAAAAAGAAAAAAGTTCCTCGTCGTGAAAAAAAGCAAGAAAATGTCGCCAATCGATGCTCAAAGCTGCTCTATAAAAAATTATGTGCTAAAAACTCTTGTTTGATTATTGACGATGAAATTTATTGTACTGCATATTTCCAATCTCTTCCAAGACACCAATATTATTCAGCAACTAATGGCAAGAAAGTGAATTCCAACTATAAATGGATTGGAATGCAAAAATTCGCTAAAAAACTCTTAGTTTGGCAAGCATTTTGTGAATGTGGTGAAAGAAGCTCTTGTTTTGTGACTACGGAAACAATGACCACCAAATTATACATAAAAGAATGCCTCAAGAAACGTCTTTTGCCGTTTTTAAAAACACACACGGGTAACCCGTTATTTTGGCCCGATTTAGCATCATGTCACTACTCTGGGACAACTTTAAGCTGGCTTAGAGAACATAAAGTAGATTTCGTTGAAAAACACTGCATTCCACTAAATTGTCCCGAACTGCGTCCTACCTAAAGATATTGGGTTCTTGTCAAAAGAAAACTAAGGTTCAATGTAAAAGAAGCCAAAAACATTAAAGACTTCAAAAATAAATGGATTAGAGCTACTGAGAAAGTCCAACCGAAGACTGTGCAAAAGCAGATGTCGAGTGTAAAACGTAAAGTGCGTGTGTTCTCACGTACAAAACTTCACAAGCTTTCTTAAGTGAAATTTAATAATATTAATATTTGTACTTTCAAAATATATATAAAATTCGATATCGAAATACAATAGTTAAATAAATATCCTTTACAATGTCCGCGCAGAATTTTTCTGGTACATGTCTAAATCCCATATAAAGTAATATTCCCAAAAAGTGCTTCATTTCTGTTACATCAATTGGTTTCCAACAGGCAACTCTACTTTTTGCTTTTGTAATATTATTTTTTTCCAGTACATGTGTAAAATTTCGATTTGTCTCAGTGATCATAAATTCTAATAGGTCTTCTATTGCAAAAAGTAAATAAGCTGATGAATTCCGTAATTTTCGATAAATTCCAATTAGGATTCAACCCTATAAGCTCATCCAATTGAAAAACTTGTTGATTTTCTCCAATTACTTCTGTCCATCTAGAATATGGTTGGTTATGATTATCTTCCTCTTTATTTTCTTCGACATCATTAATCAAATTTTCCGAAAAAATTTTGGAAGCATCAGAAAAATCGCTTTCAAAATTTGGATTACACACAGTAGAATAAAAATATAAATCATTATTTTTAATATTTATAATAATTCTACACTGACAATATATAATTTGGATTACACACAGTAGAATAAAAATATAAATCATTATTTTTAATATTTATAATCATTCTACACTGACAATATATAATTTAAAAATTGTTCGTACCTTCTTAACACCTTTAACACGTATGAGTAAAAATATTCAACAAATGTAAAATTTGGCTGTAGTACACTTTAACCATGCACGTGCATTTGTAAACAAACGAACGCATCGGCGTGAGGCATATACCGTAGTCATGGCCGCCGAGAGGGGGGGTGGGGGGTGGACGGGGAAGATTCCCGTGGCCCCGCGCGTGTACAAACAATTTTTTAAAGTAATTTTTAAAATATTAAAATAGTTTTGACTTTTAAAAGATTTAATTACTTTTATTTTTCATTTACAATGACCAGAGCATGCTTCTTTTGGTCCTGAGTATGTAATTGATCATAATGAGGGCCCCTTAAGAAAACTTCCCCGGGGCCCGAAATTTCTCTCGGCGGCCATGACCGTAGTAAAACGTAGAGCGGCGTATCAAAATATGTTGTTGTTGGCCAGCGGCTGAACATGCGGCAGTTAACGTGATAAGTAAAAGAAGTAAAACAAGTAGGAGAGCGATTTTTTTTTCCAGGGGGGGAGGGGGAGCATACATGTTGAATTTAATAATATCAATCGTTTATTCTGATATAAAAAAGTGTAATCGACTTGAAAGCAGTTTTAAAGTGCATTTTGCACGAAACTCCTTGTTCTTATTTTTGACCTCTTTTATTCAAAATGCGTCAGCTTTCTTATTTGTCGAATTTTCGTTCTCTAAAACATTTAATTTCTGAATTAGATAAAAGATAAAAAGAATCAGAATTATTGTCTTTAGTTGTAATATTTTCTAAAAATTGTAAAAAATAGTTTAACTTTAAATTTTTTAAAATAATTTTTGATATCAATAATTAAAAGAAGAAAGAAAAGAACCTTCTCTGGAATCCTAAAATCTTAATGGCATCTAAAATACATAACTCTAAGTAATTAAAAAGACATGCAAGCCGTAATTTGAAATTTAAGACCATATAACTACCCAGCTGTTGCGCTTCAACAAAAAATATTTCAGTGTTTTTTAAGTGTTACGTAAAAACTCGCATTGTATAAAATTGTCATGACGTCAAAGATGACATAACAAAAGGAAAAAGAAATCGATTACAAAATGCAATTAAAAACCCCTAAACTGTTTTACTCAATATTTGTACTCCTATACTAAAGAAACCAAAAAAATAATAAAGTAATAAGAAACTCTAGAAAAACTGGAAAAGTTCTCTATTCCAGGGATAAAATATAATATAGCTCTATAAAAGCATGGATCAAAAGCAGACTCAACAAAAACTGAAAAAAGAAAAAAAAAAATGTCTTATATTTCAAATATATTCACTTGGCACCTGTGATTCGACAAAAAATAATTTAGCACTTTTAAGCGTTACGTAAAAATTTGCATTAATTCTAATTTGTGACAAGTACATCTTGAAAAAAACTTTCATTTCTGGAAAGGGAAAAAGAAAACAGTAACTGGTAAAAATTTTAAAACCAGATAAACTTTTTTACACATCATTTATACACTTACACTAAAGATGCTATGTTATCTCTCGGGGAGGAATTCTCTCGGGGCTTTTTTTATTAGTATTTACTATCTGGTTGATTTTTTTTCAACCCTTAAAGCGTTGAATCTTAAATCATTTTAGCTGTTTTTTAAAAATATTACTAAAAAAAGAAGAACTTTATAGCTACGTGCACTGTTTGATTGAAGTCTTTAGTGCCTAGGAATTGACAAGATTGAACTGGCTTTCAAAAAAAGTCGAAAGTTTTGGAAATTTTCCTCCTGCTTGTGCGATCATAGACGAGCATTGTTTTATTCATGTCAGGTTCTTAGATGGTTTTCAAGTTAGCATGATTTAATCTTTTCATGTTTAAACAATAACAGGGGATAATCTGTGTGCATATGGTCTTCGCAATGCATGCTGCTATGAAATTGTAAGTGTAGTTGAATTTGCATGTAAAATTATTTTACAACATCAATCCAAAACATTCCATAGAATCCAAAATCAACAAAACCCTTTCAGCCATTTTTTTCAGAATTTCAATAAATTTCGCTCCTTTTAATATTAAGTTAAAACAAGGTCTACATCGTGCCTTTTCTTTTCTCTACAGTTATAAAACGGCCCTAAACAATAAAAATGTGAATATCTAAAGCCGTTTTAGTTCAAGATGAGATAAGCAGTTTTTGAACTTTTAATACAAAACTCTTCAACTTTAAAATATTAAACTTGTTTTCAATAATAAAAGTTCTTTTAAAGAATAAAATTTCTTATATAAAATGAACCTACTTTTGATAGAGTTTTTGGATATAAGTATTGATAAGTTGTTTGAAATAACTTCAAAATTATTTGGGTTAACAATATAACCACATCTTCATTCCACCCCAGCAAGCACACAACGTTGAAACAACGTTGAAATAACGTTGATCAACGTTGATCAACATTATTTCAACATTGTTTCAACGTTGTGTGCTTGCGAAGACCATTCAATCGTCGTTTTCAAATCCTCATTTAAATTTTTTTACAAAAAAAAATTTCTATTATCAAGCGATAATCTTTTTGAAAAATCACTTTTGCAGAAGAACCTAAAACTTTAACAGCGTATCAGGGCCTACATTACAGGGAAGGGGAGGGACCATGGACGCTATGACCCCTTTACTTTTTACTATGTCGCAAAAGCGATTCAGTAATACTATCGGTATACTATCGCTGACACAACCTTCTTACAAGGAGCTGACAGAAAAAATTTGGTATATGTTGCTAATGAGTTCGTTGACTCAAAACTTACAAAAAATTGTAGACGATGATTTGTAATTTATTATTGGATATATTTTATACAGGCTAATTGTAAACCTAAGTTTTGGCTCTTGATTCTATCTCTATTTCTAGTGGAAAACGTTACTTGCATAATTTTGATAGATTTGAAATAAAAAATTTTAATTGTATACAAATTTTGTATATTGAAAAAATATCAAGCATTTCTCTTACACGCTTGTCCGAAAATGAGAATAATTACTCTGAAAACCACCGGAAAAACCCTTTGGTGGGAGCAATATACATACCTTCCTGATAAGAAAAATCCAAAAATTGAAATCTTTTATGACCGTCCGAGAAAAAAATTCAATTTGAAGTTTTCGGCATTGTCCAAAAAGTTTGCAAAATGGTACAATATGTATCTTTGGAATAAAAATCATAAAAATAAGTCAGAAATTGTATTGAAAACATTTTTTTATCATTACAAAGCCCTAGTGAGTAATACTTAATTCTAAACAAGTTTTAGTAATTCCAGGAAAAAGCAATTTTTGTCAAGTGTTAAATTTTGCATGACAACTTTTTTTTAACTTCAAAGCAAAAATGTCAAATTCTGTTAAAAAACATGAGGACTGTAGGAAAACAGTTTGTTTCCTATGTTTGAACAAATGTACTCGAGAATTGACAAGTTTTTTGATTGAACAAATCAAGAAATCAGTTTCATTCACACTTGACTTTTCTTATGCAATACCTGCAGGGTTCTTTAAGGAAAAAGGTGCAAAGGTGAAAATGTGACTCTCCCAAAACTTTGTCGAATTTGTCATTTGAAAGCACTTCAAAAGCACCCTTTGAACAAATCAGAATCTTCAGGAGTTTCACAAAATCAAAGAAGATGTTCAGACTGTCTCACACTTGTTGCAAGAGGAGTGTCACATCAGTGCAATCAATACACCTTAAGAGAAAATCTTAAAAAACTTGCTTCAAAGGATCCAAAAGCCAGTGAACAGATTGCATCAACTGTTATCTCAGCGAAATAGTCCTCAAATCATGGAACTGTCAGGATTGCGCAAAGTGGTTGAGGCCGTCCCATGCCAATTCCTCTAGGTAAAGGGAATCTTGCTTAATACTTCAGCAGTAAAAGTACTACATAAAATGTTTTGCATTTTAACAAGGCCACTGCTTTTTAAGTGTCTCATGTTGGTGTTTTTCAAATTTCTTTCCTAAAGGTCCTTCAAACCCCAAGAGACTGTTTGGTGATGTGCCACTTCTACGAGCTCAAGATCTTGTCTGCATACAAAACAACACTGGACTGTCAAACAACATCAAAAAACTTGCGTCTACATGTGTTATGAAAAGTGCTGTGAAGAAAGTTTTGATATCATAAGAAAAAATAACCTTGTATTTTTTGAGAATAAAATGTTTAGAAAAGCAAAAATTGTTTTATTATGATTCTCAAAGCAGTCAACATACAATTTCTGACTTATTTTTGTTTTTTACTACAAAGATAAAAAATGTTACATTTCCAGCATTTTTCAACTTTTTTGTCTAAGCTGAAAACTTCAAAGTGAATTTTTTTTCTCGGACGGTCATAAAAGATTTCAATTTTTGGATTTATCATATCAGGAAGGTGTGTATATTGTTCCCACCAAAGGGTTTTTCTGGTGCTTTTCAGAGTAATTATTATCATTTTCGGACAAGTGTGCTTAACTACTTTTTGCTTCTCCGAAATTCAGATGATTTTGTTCATTTTTTTAGGCGCGGTGGAAATGTAATGGTAGAAATCAGGCATAGGTTTGACATGACATAGGTCTTGATTTCTTTGGAAGAATAAAATTTTGCAATGTTACTTAATCTCATTTAAAGAGAGAGTTGCATTTGCGCATGCGCCAGTTCAAAAATTTAGGAACAAAAATAAGTACCATAAAAATGTAAGGCGAACAACGCGTTTTAAATAAAAAAAAATCTGCGTTACGTTAAAAATAAAAGTCATGGTCTGTGTTACTTTAAAGCTTTTTTTTTTTTCTGTGCTAAATAAAATATACAATACAGATATAAACTATTATGCTCATTGTACCAATAACAACGTACATTTTTTTCACTCAAAATAAATGTTTTCTCAATGAACCAGTTTAAGCAAATGATATCTCTTCAACTATAAACGGTAGTGTGTTGAAGTTTTCTGGTTCTGTTCTTATGACTTACATTTGCAACTTAAGCTTAAAGTTAGAGTTAACCTAAAAGGGTTTTGTATTAAAGTTTCATAAAAACATACTCTTGAGGCATGTTCTTAAATTATCATTATGTCATCATTACGGACATTTGGTATGGCAATTTTATTTTTTGTTAGAAAACTTAAAAATATTTGATACGTGTCAATATTCAAAAGCCATTGAACTAAAAAAAAAAATTTTGTACCAGAAGATGAGCTGTGTGGAAATGAGATTTCTAGATCCTAACCCCTCCCATTACTACAACATATTTCCATGGCGCAATTAAAACTATACTCCATCTCTTTCTTATTCTCATTTTGATTGTCTTTAAAATGCATAACTTTGAAGATATATTGTCGCTTGTAATAAACTTTAATAGTAATTAATTTTCTTAAAACTCATTATCTTTTTTAAAGCAGAAAATATTTTTCACAGTCACTGGAGCTCCGAAAATTGTTGTATACTAAAAAAAGACTCATATTGCTTAGTGTGCGGTGAGTTTAATAAAAAGTGAATATCTTGCTTTGGTTACAAGTTTCAAGCTTTGTGAAGCCCATGCAGCTTATTTTATTAAAAGAAATGGGGAGAAATCCGCATAAACAAACAATTTTAAATGCTCTATCTTTAATTTTATTATTTGCATACTGAGTTAGAGCCCTATTATAAACACACCATGTAGTAAAATGTTTCTCTTGATGACATAATTCTTTCGCGGTACAACTCTCATCAGTTTTACGCTTATACTTCACCAAATTACTCTGCGCGGTAAAATCTCTTCACGAACATCATTCTAAAAATCATCAGATATTCTCATAATAGCATTTAACCAATAAACCATAGAATCATTCGCATTACAACGTACCTCTTTATGAGGATGATAACCAAAATAAGTAAACAATTCCACTATGCTATGTATATAACCACGTCTTTGTACGCGTATATATGTTGGAAACTGCTCTGTATCATAAACACCTCGTTCTTTCTCAAACACATAATTCCATCTATTAACTGAAAAAAACTCCATCAATTGAAGATGATCATAAGCTGTTATAAGGGTTGTTATAAGTGATAAAAAAATTTCCAGCTTGTGAACCGCTAGTACGAGGCATTTTACAAGAGAAAACACTAGTAATAAACCCATAAGTAAAAAAGTTTCCTTATTTCGGTTCTTGTGGGTTTCCCTACATCAGTAAAACGCCTTTACCTATAAAACGCCTTTACCAGTAAAACGCCTTTACCTATAAAACGCCTTTACCAGTAAAACGCCTTTACCAATATCAGTAACGATGGAAGCAACGGATGCCAAAGTGGCTGCCAAAAAGGGACAAAGCGCCTGGTAGAGTTCTTCTTTAATTAACATCTCTTCTTCTTTTCCTCTTTTATTCAACTGCTTGTTCATCAAAGTATTTTTCGATCACAAAAATTCACTCTTTAAAATTCTTCTTAAAAACTTTGTTAAAAACTCTCTTTTACTTCTCTTTAAAGCTCCGTCTTCCCCTTTTTAACCATTAGACTCGAATCGTTTTCTTTTGCCTTTTTCTTTTGAGCTTTTATAGTTTTTGCTTGTTTTCCGGTTGCGATACCTTTTTATTTATTTGTATGACAGGTTTAACTTTTCTTCTTTCCGTTTTATCATTTACTTACGTGATAGATTGATAAATCATTGTGTGTTCTCCAGTTCGTTGTTTTTAACTTTTCTTCTTGCCGCCTTATCGTTTACGAGCCTTCTCGTTTACGTCTTTTCCCAGTTGTTTTTTTAACTTTTCTTCTTTCCACTTTATCGTTTATTGATATGAGTCTCCGTGAGTACGTCTATCCTCAGTTGGTGTTTTTAACTTAATTCTTTTTGCTTTATCACATATTTATATGAAGAGTTGACGAGTAATTTTGTTTGCGTCATTTCCGATCGTTGTTTTTAATTTAATTCTCCCTCCTCGCAAAATGTATCGCTCCTCTAATGCAAAACATGCATAATGCATGCTTTGCATTAGAGGGGCGATACATTTTGCACGGATGGATTTTTTTGCATGCATAATGCATGCAAAAAAATTCATCCGTGCATAAGCTAAGGCTGGTAAGTTATTGTAAGCAGCCCACGTGTCATTCTACACTGTTGAACCGGAGCAAATCCATAGTTATAGGACGCAATGTAGCGGCATCAAGATTCGCAACAGGAACTAAAAATGGGATAAATGCGGTTTTTTGTTTAAAGAAATTCCATGCGTCTTGAAAGTTACTTGCAACTTCTCTCTCTCTCTCTCTTTTTTTTTTTATGTGTAAACCATGTGAGTACTAAGTATTGCTTTAAGTTGAATAAAATCTTCCATTAAAAAAATGGCGAATATTTGTGTTTTAATTAGAATTTGTTCAACTTTCAATATAGAATTAATGGACTTAATGCGTTAGTCAAAAATTAAGATTGATACCATTTTATTTCATTTTACACAAAGACCTTTCATAATCTGCAATAAAATATGGCGTGGAGTGGGTACAAAAGTGCATTAGCGTTAGAGAACCCAGTATGAGATTACCGAAATGCTAGGTTCGAAGCAACATTCCAGTGCTGATCTTGCTGTATCGGGTAGACTAGATTTTCACTTTGGAGACGTTTTAGCTTACAGCAAAAATGTAGCGACATGAGCAGTGTTCATCAATTAGACCGCTACGTTTAAACATCGAATCAGCAAGGTGGGTAGTTAGGCACAGTATATATCGTGAGTCCTTGGAGGATCTGTTTTCATTTCTCAATAAACATTGCTATAGGCATTTACAAAAAGATGTTGGAACCTTGTTAAAGACTCATAGATGAATCTTTACTCAAGGAGTTTGTGGTGGTTATATACTTATTTTGGAATTTAAAATGTTTCTTTTAATTTTTGAATTTCAAAAATACAAGCTGAAAATTAGAACAGATGAGTTGTATAACTTTTAAGTTATACAACTCATCTATATCATTCTTAACATCAAGAGCAACCATATAAATAAAGATGACCACTGTTTTAATGATTCTTTGTTGAGTATTCTAATTCTTTACCGAATATACCTTGTGTATACAATAAAGTTAAACCTTAACATTATTTAATTCAATATCCAGATTGTCTTTATATTTGGTATTGCCAAATTTGTTGGGAGAACTTTCATCAAAACTTTCTCTTTTTCATAAAACTTGTATAAAGATTTCAAAGGTTTACACTGCAATAATCCGTTATTGTTATTTATGTCATTTTTCTTGTGATTCAAGGAATGTAATAATCTATTTTACACTGGTCAACAGAGATATTGTAACAAAAGTAAAAATAGCTGAAATATACTAATTAAAAGGTGCTGAACACAGATTTGATATTTAAAAATTTTGTTTAGCTCTAGTTTCAAAGTTATTGCTAGAGGTCTTGTCGATTGATTTCATGGTTTTTATCGAATGTGTTGACTTCTTCTTTGATTATGTTCTTTGCTTCACATGTTTTTCATGAAATTTAACTGTTTTATCTGTTTGCTTTTGATTTTATTATAAAATATAGTGATATTATTTCAATAGTTTTAATCAAACATACCAAGAAAGTGTGTCAACAAATCCGGATTTGTCCTGTTATATCTGTGGCAAAGTGACAGTGGTTTCACAGAAACATTCTATCACACCAATAATCAAGAAAGTTTACCATTTGTACGTTGGTTATAAGTTAATAAGATTTAGTGTACTTCTTGTAGTGCAGGGATATCTAACTGGTTACATGGCAAAAGACGAACCATTTCATTTGCAGTACCCATGATTTAAAGGGAACCAACTGATCTTGTAACCAATTACTATTTTTGCATAGTACCCTCCGTAGATCATGGCATCACAAAGAAGTGGACACAATCAATACAATATCCAAATATTCCAAGTGCCTTGAAACCAGTGCTCCACGGTGAAGGTCTTCCAGTGCCAGACCAACAACGACTGAGTTCAGTGATGGTTATGATGCCAATTATAACTTAGAAGCTTCAGAGCCATTATCTTCTGGAGATCTGACATTATACCCACTGCAGTTGTCGATGATCCTCATCAAATCTCTCTAACTGAACTTTATGATCTGGTTCGGGATTTAGGACTATCTAAGAGCAAGGCTGAGCTATTAGGATCCAGATTGCAACAGTGGAATTTACTTCAAGATGATGTTAGAATAAGTGTATTTCGCAGCAGACACTGTCAGTTTAAACCGTACTTTTCAATGTCAGAACAAATTGTCTACTGTCATTATGTGGCTGGTTTTATAGATGAACTAAAGTTTCAGTATGCGAATGAAGAATGGAGACTGTTTATAGACTCGTCGAAGACAAATCTCAAGGCTGTGCAAATACGCGAGCTAATGGTGGACACTCATTTTGAAAACACCCTTGAAGAAGATGAGAAGACTGCCTGGGAGATTTTTAAATCGGTACGAGGAATTTCTTGGGGATTCACAGAGCTCCTAATTACCAGGAAATTGTTGAGAGCCTGTTGGACACTGCACTGAAATATGTCATTGAAGCTACACTTTCTACACAGTCATCTAGACTTCTTCCCTTCCAAATGTGCGGACGTGAGCAACAAACATGGTGAGCGTTTTCATCAGGAGATGGCTGAAATGGAAAAGCGGTACTAGGGTCGATGGGGTACCTCAGTGATGGAAGAGTACTGTTGGAGAGTAGTAAGAGAATGTCTAGACGCTGTGTACAAGCGAGCATATAAACACCCTAGAGTGTCTGAGGTGAAATGACTAAACGTTTTCTATTGTAATCTATGTATAGTACATGCATAAACATAATAAATTCTATCATTACACTGCATAAAAACTAGAGCTTACACCGTAATTTCAATATGATATTTGAAGTCAGGGTGAAAAGCTGTACCTGAAAAATATATTTTCTGTTCTGTTACACAAAAATATTTAAAGTTTTTTTGTCCAGTGTTACATATTAAAAATATTGCAATTTACAATAAAAAGACTTATAAAGGTGAGCAACAAATCATAAAATCATCTAGTTGTCAATATGTAATTACTTTGAGTAAAGAACTGGCACTGTTTGATGCTTTGGGTGTTAATATTAATTAATGCTAATTTGTGATAGATTCCAAAATTTTGATATCTTTCAAAAATATGGTTATAACTTAAAATATGGTGTGAGTTATTTTGAGCTATTATGATTGTAATTTCAAAACAAATAGAAATGGTGATCCTTTCTTTTTGTTTGTTAGTACTTGTTATAAATTATGTAGACAACATGAGTCATGTAGGTGAATGCTTGTGCTCTCCAAGTGCCGTAGGTCTTTTGCTGGAAAATAGTCTCTGGCAATGTTCTTTTGCCCATCCAACTCTAGCATTCTGCTGTAAAGAATGGATTTGATGGAAGCATTGTTTTTAGAATGTTTCTGTTTAGAATGTTTAATGTTTAGATGGGAATGTTGTTGTTAAGTGATTCTGCAAAGCATTGTTTACAAAATCAAAAGATGATTATATTAAGGTTATTGTTTAAATTCTTACAAATCTTCGGAACTTTTTTTTTTTTTACATATTTCTTTTAATCTACATGTGTTAATCAAGTAACAAAAAATAAGATGTTACCAAGCAGATAAAAAGTTACCGACATCTAAAAAAGCAAACAGAAAACTTGACGAAACAGAAGTTTTTAGTTGTGCTTGCAGACATGAAATATCTGGAAACCTTTTTAATTTAAAGTCTGGAGAAAGGTTACCTTCAAAATGGTTTTTCTGTATTTTTAAGAATAGTATTAAAAAGAGCTTTTAAATATATATTTAAATACTAATGAAATTTCAAATATCATTTCTCCATTAATATACTTTTACAATAAAACACTTATTGAACTAAATAAATATTGAATACTATATTTAAAGCTCAAACCTAGAACATGAAAAAATTTTTAACATTTCATAAAAGACATTTTTTTCAGTTGGGTTGATGCAATATACCAGATAAATCAACTTCTTCAGGAAGTTAATGAAGAAGTAAAAGTTGCAGTCATGTATCATTTGAATGTTTCCTTGTCTAACACCTAAAGGTAAATAATTCTCATTATTTTGTTTAAATACGTTTGTTTAAAAAAATGTTGGAGCTAAAGATAATAAAAGAAATAATTAAACTCATAAATATATCAATATATAATAAATTTACTGTCTCTTGTGATGGATATAATTAGTTATTAGTTTTGGAATCTGTGGAATTTCAAGGGTAGAAGTCTTCGTGCTCGATATGAAAAAGCTGTAAAAGTTAAAGATACCACTGATATTGAACTAGAACAAACTTTAAAATCTGTTGACGGTTTGTCTAATTCTATAATTTTAAATTAGTTTTATTTTATGGAAGTAATTTAATATTCCGTAAAATTTGAAATGACTTTTTTAAAATTTATATTTAGTATTTAATGTTGTCACTTAATTTAATTACTAGCTAGTTTCAAATAGTAATGTCATTCAATCTTGCATAGCAACAGAAATTAATATGGAAGAGCATATAATTCAGAAAATTGAAGAAGGTTTGAGTTTAATGCTATATTACTAATATTGATTAATATAGTGTTTATTTAGGTTGTTTATAGAATTATTTGTAGCGATATGATCATCATATTTGTAATATTTTTAACAAGTGATCTACCGTCTAATGCTTTAATTTTCGATGATTGGTGAAAGTTAAGCTAAAATGTTGTTTATCATTTTATGATGTAACCATGGGACATTTAAACCTAAGGAAAGAGTAGTTATGATGCATTTAAAGAAATTGAGAAAAAAGATACCAACTTTATGCACTGAAAAAAAATTATGACTAATAATAAATTAAGAATAAAAACTCATTTAAAAAGTAATTTCGTTCACATAATTTCGTTTATTTCACTGTTTAAAATTTTTATGTTTCAATCTATATATTAAAATATATAATTATAAGTTACAGAGACGCAGATTTTGTTTCAATTACTTTTCTTGTAAGTAAATTGAAATGATTATAAATAGAAAAATAAATGACCAGTTTACTCATGGAACAGGGATAAGAACTCTCAGGATGCCACATCTTATTTTTATTATTGATAACATAGATTACATTTTAGGATTGTTTCATTGAGTTTTATCAGTCAAATTTTCATTTATGAGAAACGATATTGCATTCAATCACAGAAACTCAGAGAGCTTAATGGAACTCGAGCGGTAATTTTTTAATTCTTAAAGGTAAAACAAAACTTAAAAATTTATATTCAAAATTAGTTAAACAATAAAAAAAATGTTTAATAATTTCAACTTGGATAGAACTTAACAACAAAGAAAAGAAATTGATAGTTAATGTCTGTTGGGATCCAACTGCTCGTACTTTTAAAGAAACCATAACTGCAGTATATGTAAGAAAAAGAAACAACATTCTTCAATGGGTTCAAAATTTTGTATTTCAAAAGTTGTTGCTGAGTAATTTAAAAAAATATATATGCAGGTAAAAAGTTAGCGTTGAAGACGATGTTATAAAGTTTTTATTCGACTAAACATACTGATTTAAATTGTCTACTAAAGTAATTACAAAGTAAAAAAACCAAAAGTTAATGTTTTGTAAAACTTATACACGCTAATATAAAAGCTTCTGCTGGCTTTGCAGCTCTTTTCTTGGTCTATAGAAAATTGTACTATCAGTCCAGCTTTAAAGGAGAGAACTGATAGCATAATTTTCATACACTGACTGAGACATTTCGCTGCTGTTATCAAGTCCTCTAAAAAAAATCCTCTAAAAAAATCGTTTAGCTTTTTTTGCCAGTCTTCATAGCGACAAGACGATTGAGGCGGGTAATATTGCTCATGAAAATGCCATAACTAATATAAGATTGCCTACAGACTATATTCATTAACTTAAGCCACTGCACCCTACCATTTTAAATCTCCTAAGGGCAATAATAACAACGAGGGAAAGGAATGAAACTGGATGCTTAGAAATCCTGGATACAATTTTTTTTTTTTTTTGAAGTTATAGCTACATAATTGATTCCTTGGCTAAACTTTTAAGCTTCTTTTGAAGTTTAAAAACATTAAAAAAATATTTAAAAAGAAGAATATAAAAAGAAAAAGGCTGTTTGAAGAAGATTTTTGAATCCCTCTATCTGTAAAAGATGCTGAGCAGATTTAAAAAAGAACAAAAATAACACATAACACTTGGATACCGAAAATCAATAGAAAGTATATTTTTATGAAAAGTTCTTTATAATACAAATACTTTGGACAAAATTACCTTTGTTTTTAAATTTGCCTAGCTATAACAATATATCATGGTATTTTAAGAAAACTGATAAATCAAAAAATTTAAGTTACTGCGTTTCATAAAATGACACGGCACTTGAATTTGCACTAGCGTGTGTACTTAAGTACTTTTAATTATACCATATTGATACTGATAATTTGATAAAAATTAAACAGTACCTAGGATCTAAGGGTGATAAAAAATATCGACCTATGTTGGGTATACCCAGTATTAAATTCACCTTTCTGACCATGTCATAAACTTTACGATGATTAAAAAAATGAACATAAAAAAAAAACTTCGTAATTATTTAGTCTAAAATTAAAAAAATTTTTAGGCTAATTATATTACAATTGATTTCACATAGCTACATTGAGACATCTAACAACATCTTGATTAAAGCAAAATCTATTTTTAAACTTTTAACATTCTGCAACTTTGAATTGGGTTGTTTCCTCTTCATCTTTGAATTCTCTACTCTTAAAAATTGTAAAAAATAACATATCGTTATAATGATTCAAAATCCAAAACCATCAATATGGCGGTGGTTTAACATCTCTTCTTTCATCTGAAAATTCAAGCCCATAAGATTTGGGCAACTTCAGGAATTAGTAAAAGTGTGACTCGTGCTAAAAAACAGATAATTTGTCTTCGCCATTTTAAAATCAAAAAACGACTGTTAAAAAATTTTATTTGTGTTTTTTTCTCTAAATATTAAGGACTAACTTTCAGCTGTTCACTTCCTCTTGAATTTGAATTATTCAAAAAAAAAGATGATGCTATAAAATCCATCATGGCAGAGGTGGACAAAAGACATGGCATTTTGGGCGAAATTTCAAAACACCATAACTTTTAAACCATTCGAAGTTGGAGCTCAAATTTTGCATTTTTTCATGTTTCATTAACAGTACCACAAGTTAAAATTTGATGGAAATCTGAGGGGGTGGATGGAATGTCTGTCCTACTTTTACATGGAATTACCAAGCATGTAAATCAGTTTTCAAAGGGAACCCAAAATACAGAAAACCTTTGAGATTTTTCATAAGTAAACCCTTTTAAGAAATTACAACTACTTAAGTTAAAGTAATGGGAAAAAATCATTTAAGTAAATTTAAGTAATTTGTTTCAAATTAATTAACAAGATTCAGTAAATTTAAGCAATTTCCAAACAATGAAGCAAAATATTACAAAATTTGATAACTAAAATTTTAAGTTAGAACTCTAAAGACATGTGTAAATCATTTTATTACTCAATAGTTTTCTCAGCTCATTTATTAAAAATTCAGCTGTACTTTAATATCTTTCTACTTCAACTGATGATAGTGGTAAAGACTTTAAAGCGAAATTCATCTTTGAAACCAAAAAAATATTTGATATAGCTGCATCTTGTTCTTTTATTTCTGTTAAAAAAATTTTGAATAATTTTAGTTCCAAAAAGAGTAGTACCTCTTCTAAAAAGAACATTAGCACCTGTTTTAGTAATTTCTAAACAAACCTCGTATATATCAGGCATATATATATATACATCAGATATTTGGAAGCTTGTCTTATAATATTAGACAAAAAAATCTTGAAATAATATTAGGCAAAGTAATCTTGAAGACAACTGTGCCAAAAATTATTATTTATCAAAGATGACCTTTTAAAAATTCTTTCAACCAAGTGAATTTTTTAGATACTCTTTCATGAAGTTCTCATAGTTCGAAAACATTTTCATTAAGTGGGACAGAAATCATTAACTTTTTGATGATAATCATCAACTTTTCAGTAACCTCATCTATGTTGACATTCCAAAATTATTTTACTTGATTGTTTGCTTTTTCGTAAGTATATAAAATAATGCCAAGCAAGTTCCATGGACAATGAGTGATCTGAGAGAATCTTCCAGTTTTTTTTCTTTACACTGACTCCATCTGTAACTATTCTAAAATTATGACTGTTAGGATCTCAAAATCTTCAAGTTCTGTTTTTATAAATTTAAGTCCAACAATCCTCATTATTCCATTGGAATATTTTGGATAAGTCATTCAATTTTCTTTCTTTTTTTTTTTTTTTGTTATATTCCAAAAGCATTGAAACAGTAGTTCGGCTTGAACTCGTTATTTTAAGCCCATCCTTTTGAGCTTTATTACTTTATGACTCCATTTCTGTGGGAATAAGATCAACAGCAACAATTTTAGAAAAAAAAATCACAAGGACCTTTTCTTGGAAAAGCTAGCAATAACCCAATGTCGACTATTTCATTTTCACTCGGATTAGGGTTTGAATTCAAGCTTAAAGTCAATCCCGTCAATGAAGTGTGATGAGAAACTCACGTAAATTTTTTTATTTTCTACTTTTTTCAAATGTTAGAGAAATGCTGTTCTTGATTGTTTTGCCTTAAAAGTTGAAGGACAATGTTTGCACTTAACAATATTTTGATCCCTTGTTGAAGTTAAAACATATTTCCAAATTTCAGAAAACGTTTTCTTAGAAAACATGCCAAATTATTCAACTTCATTTTTAAGTTATGTTTTAAATAATAATATGCACATAGCAAAACCAGATAAGTATAAGTAATATATAAGACAACGGTACTAGAAATGAAACAAAAAAACAAAACAATATTTTTAGACAGCCGGCAACGTATTCAGCAAATTCCATTGAGGTTAGCAAACATGGCAAAACAAAGCTAAGAAATCATCAAAATGTAAACCAAAAAACGGTAAAACTTTATTTTTACGGTAGCTATGTACAAAAATGAAAATCATACTACTTTTATAGTACAAAAGTATGAAGATTTTATGTGTAAGCTTATAAAATTTTTTATCCTGAGCAAGACCAAAAAATAAATAAGAATAATAAAGTTGCTGTTTTTTTTTACATTTCACGTTATCAGTGAAATTTCGAGCATATTTGTGTGAATAGATTAACAAAAAGATTTAAATACTTAAACAAAACCAAATATAATACTTACAATATGCCATTTTCATCATTAATTTTGAAGCGATCATTTTCAATATATTCAATAAAGTTCTTTCTGGCCCCGCGATCTTTAAATTCTTTGCATTTATCATTTATATAGCGATTGCAATCTTTACAACTCCATAGTTGATTTTCATCATTACTGATTTTAACTTGGATCTTTTCAACAACGTCTTCAGACCAATTATCAAACACTTCTTGAATGGTCCCACCCTTTTTGAAAATTGCATTTTCTGAAGGTAAAACAAGAACTATTAAATTTGAATAACATCTTGCACAAATCTCTGCGATGGCATGTCTAAAATAATACTCCTCTGGTTTCACTAAGACAATAACAACTTCTGTTTCTACTCCGCACATTGCTCTGCTGTCAGCTACAAGCACATTTAGTTGACTTTCTTTAAATTGATTGGTCACGGAAATCATTTTTTCAATTGTTGGGTTGTATTTCTGTAAATATGGTGAATAAATTACTGATTCATAATTTTCAATAATATCAATTGCATACGAAACCACTTTAATATCATCCATGTTGCTACATATAACAGTAGTGGCCCTAACTTTGTCAAAACAAATCTTCTCCAATACAACTGATAAAACCTTTGCAGAACTTTCGTTTGTCCAGACTAAGGAAGGAAGAAAGATTATTATAGGTTTTTCGCCTTCAATTGAATGTCCACTAACCCCATGATCAAAAACATAATGAGTTTCAATATAATTGTTTGATCCAGCAAACTTTTCATTGTTTGGTGCTACCTTTACCTCTTGATCTAAACCATAGTCATGATAACCTTCTTGCTGTGTAATAATTTGTGAAGTGTTAAAATTATTAATCTCTGTTTTTGTTTCTGTTATTTGTTCATTACTAACTATTACCATATTACTAAACGAGTCATGATCTTTATCATGAGTTGTTTCTACGTTTGAATTCTTAAACAAAATAGTATTTAACTTACTAAGGGTGTCTTGAGCAGAATCAATTAAAAATTGAATACGTTTTGTTACTCTCATAGACTTTTTAAGAGCTATATTCTTCATCCCTACCTTTTCTTTATTAAAGCAAGTATTATCTAATATCTGTATTTCACCATCTCTATTTAAATATAGATTCTTCCCAACACTTTTAAGTATAAAGACAACTAAAGAATCTTTTAAAAAAGAGGAAAACAATTTCTTAAACTTGTTAGTATCTTCTTCTCTAACATATTCTCCAGGAAGTTCATCTAGTACAAAGTGTACTTCAGTACTGCTATTTTTACAATAGTATTTCAGTAACTTTGGGAGAGAAATATCTTTGTTTTCATAGAATTTTTGGTTTTTACACATACGTTGCCATAATTCTAATAAGTTCTCACACAAGATTTCAACATTGCTGTTTGATTCTTTCTTTAAGCTATCAGTAAACTCTTTCATCTCACATTGTAATAATGAAAAATGGTCACAGCAAATGTAAAATATAGTGGCTTTTTTTGATGACTTTAAATAAAAGTTTTTCACTATTTCTCTTCCAACCAAAGATTTTCCAGAGCCAAATCCACCAGAGATGATTTTTTTAAGCTCCTTGTCATTTATCGCATTCACCTGTTCAGGGTTAAGAATCAATGATTTAATCTGTTTTAAGGTATCTGATTTGAGTGTGGGCAGGTTTACCTCATTACATTTAGCTATAATCAACATGGTTAACCCTATGAGTTGCTTAAAAAGTGCTTCATCCTTTGTTTGAGAACTTTTATCTAAACAGTATTTATAGAATTCTCTGCGCCACCAACTGCAGAAAGTCTCATATTTATCAAGTTCATCTCGGCATATAAATAAAACATTGTACAAAGGAAACTTGGAAGAATATTGGAAAGTTAATTCTTGTTCTAAGTCCTTTCTTTCGACTGAACAACAAGCAACTACTCCTAATATTGTTAAAGGCTTTTCTTCTATTACAAGTTTGTTGATACTTGCAAAATATTTGACATCAGCAGAGCAGTTTTTACACTCTTGATTGATGCAATCTGATGAAGAAGCAGCACGAACAATAAAAATCAAATTTATTTTTGAGTAAAATATAACAACTCTATTGGCTGAAGATCGCTTGATATGTTCTTGAGGCTTAAAATTTAATAAGGTTGCATGGTGATATAGGTCATAATCATATAATACAGCACGAATACCTTCTGTAACTTTTTCTTTAAACAGTTTAGTAAACAACCGCGGAATGCACGTAATATTCATTTCTTCATCAATCAAGGGTGGAAAACAAATAACTTGGTTAAGATCAACAAAATTTCTGTCAAAATAATCCATTGCAAACTCTCTTATTGGTTTTTCTTTTGATATTTCAGATTCATGATTTATTTTAACTCTCCAATCCAAGTACTCTGGCATCGGAGGATTTTGATCAATCCAATGGAACTTTTTGCTGAAACATGGATCAGGTATTATGATGCTCAATTGATTACATGAAATTTCGTAGCTGCACCATTCTTAAAAACAAGATAAAAAAAAAATTAAAAATTGAAGAAAAAGTTATCAAATTATTCAAAACTTCTTTTAACAAAAATTTTTTAAAGTTATCAGGTAATTAAAATGTTTTAAGATTCACATTTTGAAGTTAAATGTATACCATTAATCAAAACCTCAAAACGTAATGGCTTCTTTTTTCCTTCTGAGTCTTCAAACGAAAATTTAAATTCAACTTTACCATAATCTTTAAAGTTTTCAACTTTAACAAATAAGACTTTCTCTTCCTGTTTGGTGATATAATATGAATCTGATTTGTGGTAACCTTTACTGATAACTTCCCATTGGATTTCGGCTTCTTTAGGTTTAAACTCCACCTTTGTGAGTTGCTCATTGTCTGTCAGTAAATACTTGAACACACAGCCACCTGGTAAATTTTCTACAACTCTAAACAAAACGGATTTTTAGCATTAAGTTTAAAGCATTTCTAATGGTTTTTTTGGACTTTTCTTTTATTTCAAAATATGAAAGAAAAGAGAAGAGCTATGTATTAAGATTAGGCACAGTATCTAAGAGTTAGGATTCACAGCACCAAAAAAGTTAATAAAGAAATATATGATGTCTTACAGATTACTCTTTATGTCTGGGCTCTTTGGTGTTTCTAAAAATTTTAAAATTTTATTAAAAATCATTTGAACCAACTCTGGTTTTAAACAAGGTTGACAAAAACCCAATTGGGTTTTTGGGTTATCGGGTTTTTGGGTTTTTGATAAAGCAAAGTATCTAGTTTTGTACAAATCTTTTGTAACAAAGTTGGATTAGTTTATAGTTATTTAAAAGCTATTATTCATTTTTACTGGTATATTCAATTTTTCATTCAACTCCAACGAAAATGTAACGACTAACACCTATTTCTAAATTTGTTGTTACAACAACACGTAATCAGAGGGATGAACTGGATTTGCAAGTTGCAAGGTTTTTCTTTCCAGCAAATATACCATTCAACGTAGTAGAAAATTTTGAAATTACCAAGCTGATTAAAAAACTTAGAACTTAATACAAGCCACCAAATAAAAAAACAGATATCTTCAGAACTCTTAGTAAAGGTAAATAAAGAAATAATCAATTCAATGAAAAATGATCTTGCTGATCATTGTGCTGTTACCCAAATTCAAGATAGTTGAGGAACGGTCATTAATTATCCTATAATTGCTCATAGTAACCATAATGGAAGCCAACCCTATCTCATTTCTGCAGTTGATGCTGGAAGCCATTCAAAAACAGCAGATTATTGCATTCAGGCAGCTAATGATGCAACCAAAGTTGCAAAAGAACCCCTCAATAAAGATTTGAGTAAGACAACTTTTGTATTTAAAGTTTTGTATTTAAGTAAAATTAACTAATAAGCAAAAAATCTCAATTACATAACTTACAAGTAGCCTGCACCTAATGAAGTACTTAAGGTTGGTGATTTTGCAGTTGTAAAATGTAACTTGATTAGCATACAATGTTAGTTGTTTCAACCCTATTGAAGTCTTGAGATAAATATATGTTATTTCAATTGATTTATGTTACTATACTTGTTTTTTTTTTTTCATATGAGTAACAATAAACTTTGTTTAACAAAACATTAGTTTATAAATTGCAAAATTTGATTTTCTGATGGCAACAATACAGAAATAAAACAATAAATTTGTGCCACTATGTAAACAATCTTTTAGCTGACCGTATTCAACTGTTTTTTTTTTACAGCTACTTGTATTAAAAATTAAGTTACATGTTCTCAATCAAAACTCCTATTAAAAGCATTATCACCAGATTTCTTAAAGGTTTCATCAAAAGTTGTGAACTTTTTCTTGAGTATAAGACAAAACAATCGAAGTTTTATTTTGCTTCACAAGTTAGATGGTCGTACTGACCAAATAATTATCTATTGTTTATCATCACCTTGTTAACTATTGCACAATGAGTGGAATAAAGTTTCTTTTGTGAGTATCCGGTCTGCGCATGTGGTTTTATTCTTGTTAAGACGATTATGACAACTATGTTTTTCGGTTTTTATTTCGGCCTGCGCAAGTATCTGTATAAATACTTTTGCAAATGACATGAATAGACATTTCTCTAATTCGATTGCGCAACTAATTTCTCAGCTTGAAAAAGAGGTCAGTAAGGACAAAAATGTAAACAAATAGCGGCAAACTAATTTTTCTTTTTCAAAATTTTGGTAGCTAAAAATATTATTTTTTAGCTGGTCGTTTATTATTTTTAAAGTTTTATATTCTTCAAGCTTCTGTAACTTTCATGACATAATTCTATTTTTTTTTCTATGATTGTTTTTTCGGATGATAAAAGTTTACAACTTTCACAATCTAAGTTTTTGGTAGAATCGATTATTGTATGAGTTTCAGTATCAATATTAGTTGTAAACTCTGGATATTTTAACTTTTTGCATTGAGATTTTCTAAGTAACTTATCTTGTGGTGTCTTGAATGAAAAAATGCTAGGAACGTCATTCCCTGATTTTAAAGTTTTTTTTACCGCATCCTGGGGCCAATGCTATAAACAATTCGAAGTTTTTTTCGAGAAAAAAAATCTTTCGTAAAAACGCAATTTTTCACGTACGAAAAAAAGTTCGTAATCTCGAGGAATTTATCGCTGTTTGTATTTTTTTCGGCCATTGCTATAAAGCATAAAACGTATACGTCACTAAAGTTCACGAATTTTTTTTATCCGTTTACGTCATTGATAACAAAAATTTTTTTTTTTATTTTTATTAAGTAGGCCTACTTAACAAATTTTATTAGTTATAAAGTAGGCTGTGCTGTCTATTCTATTTTTATAAATATTTTTACATTCTATTATTTGGTGTTTAAAAAACTGTGTAAAATTAAAATAGGAACATGGATTTAATTTTTTCGGATGAAGACTTAGATTTCGAAGTTGCAGAAAATGAGCTTCGCCACCGATTGCCTCGAGAGGTTGGTGTTTAAAACATTACTTAAAATTAATAAATTTTGATGTTTTTTTTTAATGATTTTTTATCGAACAAAATCAGAAATCATACTAAATAGGCGCAGAAATTATATTTTTGTTTTGTTTTTCAATTTCATTTTAGTTTAATGGTCGCTTTTTTAACGAAGATGTTTCTGACAACGTTTTTCGAGAACAGTATCGAGTACCAAGAGCTGTATTAGATTTTTTAGAAACTAGGCTTAAAGATGATTTGCAACATTATACTAAGCGAAATAAAAGCATTTCAGTACGTTTCCAGATAATGGTATTTCTTCATTTTATTGGCACAAATGTTTTTTTTCATGTTCTCAGAGACTGTCATGGAATCTCTACCAACACAATTTATCGTATTATACACAGTGTAGGAGAAGCTATTTTCAATGTTAGTGTATTAAGTTAATAAAACTATTGAAAGTTTTACGTTGTCATATAAAGTTGCTTATTATTTTTATTTTAGTGTGAAAATTAAAAACTAAGTTTAGTAAAGAGAAAAATTGTTATCTTATAAGATTAGATTCGACAAGAGATCATAAAATGGCCGAATGATTGCTCCACTCTTCCACAAAAGTTTATGGAAATCGGAGGTTTTCCGTGCGTATGTGGTGTTCTGGATGGGTCTCATATACTCCTTTCTAACCCTCCTCAAGCAGATGAAGATTCTCTAATCAATCGCCATCATGTCCATAGCATAAATGCAATGGCAGTATGTGGACCCGACACGTCCATATTTTATGCATCGACCAACAGTCCAGGAAGGTGGCATGATGCACATGTAAGCCTGTCACTAAGTTATATTTTACAATTGTTAGTTCACTAATGCTGGGTATTCAACTAGTACGTGACATTCTTCGGTATGTTCATATTGAACATACTATTTGAACTATTATGATTGCTAATTAAAATGTAACTTAGACTAACTAATATAATGTATTATAATGTAACTTACAGTAAATTTAAATATTGTGATTTTACTACTATTAGGTTCTAAGAAATTGTAACCTATGGAACAAGTTTGAAATTGGAGAGCTTCCATTTAATGGAGCTGTAATTTTGGCTGACTCTGCGTACCCATGTCGAGAATGGTTAATTCCACCTTTTCCTGGTGATCCAGACGGAGCTCAAAAACGTTTCAACAAAGCACAGAGAAAAACTAGAAACATAATTGAGCGATGTTTTGGCATTGTCAAAAACAGGTTTTATGCTTTGAAAACTGGAATTCGTTTGCATAAGGTCGAAGATGCCTCTAAGCTTATCATGTGTGGATTTGTTATCCATAACTTTTGTATTCAACATGAAGACAACGGTAATGACTTTGAAGAACGCGAAGAAGAACAAGCTGATGAAAATCTAGCTCAAGAAAATCAGAATGATGGAGCTTTGAATAGACGATTACAGCTACTTAACTACTTTACTTAAAAGTATTGTTTAAAAATTCATATACAATTTGCTCTAGAGCATAGGATCTATCAAAATAGTTTTGACATGGATCATAGATTTGTGCCTAAATTAGTTGAATTAAAATTGGAAAAAAATTCACACAATGACTTTTTAATAAATGCAAGAAATTTTTATAAAATATTAGACCATAAAAATATATGTTTATATCTGTTTTTATATAGTATGTGTATTTTGTTTTTTTATAGAACACGCTTAAAAAAAAATTAGGAGATTTGTTAGCTTTTGTTGTTAGGAGCAATTCTTATTAAGAGTATTTTAAAAAGGTAAAAAATGCTTAATAGCATAAAATTAAGATATGATCGTATTAATATTAAACTAGATTACAAAATAAATTTAAAATATGAAAGATATTGTTTTGTTTAAATTTTAAAATCAACCACTAGCCAATGCAATACCTTATATATAGTTATATATAGTTGTGATGCTTGTATCTATTTCACATCGCAACAGCATTGGTCTTAATGTTTGTGTGAAGTTTTACAGAACTTATTACTGTAAGGTAATGGTGATAAAAAAAATGAAATAACAAGAACAATTTCAGGTTGAAGTTATATTTTTATTGTTACTAAAAAATGTAATTGGTCATGGCTTTACAGTTAAATACCTTCAAGGTGAATGTTTAAATATAGTTATACAACATTTTTCGAAATTTAACATAAAATTATGATGTAGCTCTTCTCTTAATGCTCAAGAATTTCCTCCTAAAACAAAAAAAATTTGTTAATGATAAAGTTATACTAAATACAAGCTACAAGTTATACTAAATACAAAAAATTTGTTAATGATAAAGTCATACTAAATATTATTACAAATTAATTTTAAAATACCGTTTCTGTATTTACAAAATGTTGCTGGTTTGAAGGTTGCAATTTCTCATTCATTAGCTTTGTTGCTGTTGTGTAACATATTGTTAAAGCCTTTTCTTTTCGAATTTGCTGTTGTCTGAGAGCAACGTCCAATTTCAGAAGTTTTACTCTTAATTCTTGTTCTTTTTTTAATCTTTCTTTTTCTAACCGTAAAACACTTACTTTCAATTTTTTAAAACTTCCATCTACCAGGAGACTTTCTCTAGCTTGTTTTCTTTTTAATTTTTTTAATGCCCCCCTTGATGGTTTATTTTGAATTGAATCTAAAATTTAATTCTAGGAGTCAAAACAAGATCAGTTAACTAAAATAATAAGAAAGGTGGTTTAGATTCCTTTAAAAATAAGAAGTTTTTAATGGTTTTGGAAATACTAGTTGTGTAAAAATTAAGCACAAATTGATGTTGTCTGTTATATAATTATAAGTCTAAAACCTACAATTAACTAAATTAAACAACTGAGATTTAAAAAAAATTAATTTATAAATTGCATTACCTTGAAGTATCTGACAACTGTCACTAACAAGAGTGGTATTGTCTAAATTAGGGGAGGACATACAATCAAATCTTGCATCTAATATAAACAATCAATTAACTCTATAAACTATAGAAATAGAAATATATATATATATATATATATATATATATATATATGTATTTTATAAAATACATATATATATATATATATGTATTTTATAACACAACTAGTCTTAACCAACAAAGAAAAATATACCAGACATAGACGAAATAAAAGAAGCTGTATCAGAAGATTGTTTCAAAGTAAAGTTTACTTCTTTACTTGATGAAGAAAGGGTGGCAGTGGGAGTGGAAAGTTGGTTGGGAGTGGATGACAATGCATCATCTGTTGTACAAAAAGAGATATTAAAATCAGGAACATCGATTCCAGATACATTTATTGACTTCCTGTCAATAATGTCTAAAACAACATTATCTAATTCTGTTAGTTGTCTCCCTGCAGCACCTTAAAAAAAAAAAATTATATATATATTTGTATATATAATATATATATACAAAAATATTTAATTATATATATATATATATATATATATATATATATATATATATATATATATATATATATATATATATATATATATATATATATATATATATATATATATATATATATATATATATATATATATATATATATATATATATATATATATATATATATATATATATATATATATATATATACATATACACACACACAGACATATATAAATATATATATATATAACAAAACTATACCTGTTTTTAGACTCTTAGCAAAATTTTGCATTGTAGCTCTTCGCAAATAATCCCACTCTCTACTACGTAGCTGGTTGATATCTTCAATTTTTGCCCCTAAACTATTTAAATGTGACATTATGTCTTCCCAAATTCTATTTCTATGCCTCATAGTAATAGATGGACCTAAAAGTAGATGAAATAAATAATCAATATATAGTATAATATAGTCTTATATAGTAAAATACTAAATATTCTATAATAATATATTATTTTATAATAGGAATCATACCTAAAAAAGCTTACCTATATATATATATATATATATATATATATATATATATATATATATATATATATATATATATATATATATATATATATATATATATATATATATATATATATTAATAATATAATGCAATTATACATATTTTTATTTAAATAGTTTGCTAATTAAAACATACCAAGCCTTCCCAAGAAGAACCTCTTTGTTTTCTCTAATCTTTATTGCTAGTATCATTTTAAGTTCTTTAGACAGCATTTTATTTTGTTGTGTATTTGTGTATTATTTTGTTGTGTATTTGTGTATTATATGGCATATTTGTTGACTATTTATACTTTTCTTTAGTCAAACATTATGAAAAATTTGTTTAACCAAAATTACTATCGAAAACCTACATAAATAGGAAATGGAATGTTAAATACGTTTTAACGAACCACAACAAGGAACTGAATAATCGATTAAATGCATATTTTAAGTAATTAGTTTATTATGGAGTTACTAAAATCCTTTTCAGTTTTATCTATAAAATATCTACATAAAAACACAAACAAAGAATGTTCAATGATTTTGAAGCGCTAACGTTGTTCCAGCAATGGCCGCCAAAAATCACGAAGAAAATATCTAAAATTGAGATCAAAAATCTATCTGAAGTTTTTTTTCGAAAAAACGCATTTTTTATCTGAAAAGGCGATTCCCTTGTTCGTTTATAGCATTGGATTTAAAAACGAAGTTTTTATCTTAAAAACGGAATTTTTTGAATGTTTATAGCAATGGACTTTTTTTTTCTTCGCTTTTTACGGTAAAAACTTCGTGTTTTACGGAAAAAACTTCGTTTTTTATGTTTATAGCATTGGCCCCTGAACTAACTTTTATTTCCTCATGCCTATAGTGAAATTCACACACTTTCGTGTGTTTCATTATTTCAAATTTATCAGCACCTCCTTTACGCTTATATTTAAATATTTCGCTACACCAAGCTCTGTAAACATCAAATTTTTTTTTCTTAATTGGGAAAGAAAATAGAGCAATGTTAGTCTTTTCCATATTGTTATTATAAAACGAACTTTCGCACAGTGGAATACAGCAATACATCCCTCTTCCACCTTTTTTCACTTCGTTTGGTCTGAAAATGCTTGGGTTGGGATGAGACATCTTTTGGAGCGAAATTATGTTTTTAATTTTATAATTTCGAGAAAGAGTTTTTATCTGTTTACATTTTTGTCCTTACTGGCCTCTTTTTCAAGCTGAGAAATTAGTTGCGCAATCGAATTAGAGAAATGTCTATTAACCGCAAAGATTTTTGGAGCCGTTAGAGCTTTGTGCAAATCCATTTAAGCGCATACTGCACAGCGCAGTATGTGGTGCACATTACAGAAAAAACGATGCTTATTTATTTGTAATTTTCAATTACAATTGGATTCAGCGGTATTTGATTTCCATGAAAATTGATTAACAAGCACTGAAATCCTCACCGAAAACCTCCGAGTTACACCTGTTTGACAAACTTATCTGTTAACCACCAAAAAAAACATTTTTCCGTTCCTTATATAAGTAATCTTTTAAAAGTTATGCTTACGCAAGCACTTGTAAGAATTTCTCCAACATGACAATCATTAGGAATTACGAAGAATCAACCTTCTCGTGCTTTTATTACGAGTTTTTGAAAGAACAGTTATTAATTTCTTGAAATTTGATTCTAGGGTCTAGATCTAAGGGTAAAAAATTCTGATTTTCTCTGTAATAAAAATTTATTTTCCGATTATACCCTCACCAGATGTCACGTATATTCTTGTACGATAATATATGAAAGGAAGATAAATCGAGAAGGTTCTTAGATTTAGACAAAACGATTTTTTAGTAAACATTCCTAACCAAGTTTATTTAAAGTAAAGAAAATTTATTGCAGCTTTTTAAACAACTTTTGCAAGGATAGAAGAGTATACTTACCACAAGTTTGCTTATTGACTAATTTTGCTAATTGTGAAAGTTCATAAGAAAAAAATCGCAACACTTTTAAAGATAAATGCTTTTAAAAGTATTTGCGTGAATAAAAGACACATTTCATTTGTGCATGTAGGTAGATAAAATAGTGGGTTCAGTTGCATCATTTGCATAAAGCATTTTATTTGAATTCGAAAAAAATATTTTGACACGTTTTGAGAGAAAAAATTATTTCTTGCCATGTTTAAAAAACGAAGAAGCAGTCAGCTGAACGGAAAAGTAAGGAGGATGACGTAATTGAATATATTTATTATATTTGCTTCTGGCAATATAAACATAAGGTCAGGATTGTGTCACAAAATAGAACAAAGTCCTTATTTACAGAAATAAGCTAAATAAAGTTTTAATTCGAATATTGGATACAACTCTTTATCTGCAATAGACCTTGTCACAAATTATTTCAATACTTATTGATATAAAATCAAAAGAATGTTCTCCTATTAATACCGCTCTAAATTCCTTCGCTTTAAAACTAAACTGTTCAAGATGACGAGAGGTGGAAGAGACCAAGAAACACAAAACAAACACTGAGGAGATGGCGCTCGCCTACACAACTCATCCTCTAAACACAACTAAATAAAAGAAGGTGTGTTCTATATAAAACTGAGAACTTGATTTAGTTTCCTTCAAATTTTGAGAAAATAAAATGGGAAATAGATTATATTAATATAATAAATTAACTCACAAAATAATTTAAAAACCTTAATTTATAAAAATACTCTTATGTACCTTTGATCGAGAGTCTTTTTCCCATATGATTCTTAATTGCTTTTAATATCTTCCTCATATTTTCTTCCTTATTTTCATATAGTTGATAATATATCTTCCCTGAAATGATGAGAGCTAATTTGGAAGAATCGGGAGGCAGGTAATTTTTAACTTGTATAGGTATGACTATTTTCTTGCACTGATCTGCATGCGTGTATTCTTTTTCACAGTTACGTGAATTCTCGTATTCTTCTGAAATAAGCAATAAGATAATTTTGGAGTTTGCTACTGCTTTTGCCATTTCCCGTCCTAAATCATCACTCATGTTTTGTTCATCAAACCAAACTTTATAACCGTTTTTAGTTAAAACGTTATATAAATCTTTTGCACATTCTTTACCCGTTTTCCAATTATATGATATCATTACATCCCATTTTTCGTTTTCTGCAGTCATTTTGAGTGCAGAAAATGGTTTAAGCCAATGGAAAATATGTGAAAAGTCTTAACACGTTGATGACGAAGCGTTATTGACAAAATGACTAAAATCAGCACGATAACTCATTAACAACTAAAATCAGCACGATAACTCACATAAAAACGTACCGATCATAAAACTAAAAAGTTTTGTAAACACGAAGTAAATAAAAATTTAATGCAACTTTTTACTTTTTGTTACCAACTCTATGGACTTTGATTGGTTAAATAAAGCCCACAATGCAATTTTAAAAGATTACAGCAACACCCTAATGGCACGTAACACATTTTATCAACTTGCGAATGAATGTCTGATTATCGTAATCGTATCTGAACTTAATTATGTTTTAAAACTGTGTTAATTTGATTGGTCAAAAATTATATTTTCAAGAATTCAAACTTGATTTCATTGGTCAAAATTTATATTTTCATTAAGAGGATTATAAATTTGGTACCAATTGTTTGACATATTAGTTTGACTTTGAGGTTTTTAAATGAGTATCCCGAATTTTTTTTCTCCTTTTTTTTATATATACATTTTTTAATAGCGCCACGAGCGGACCGCGAGCTTTTGAAACTGACTTTGTATAATACTCTCAAAATAGAGCGAAAAGAAAGTTTAACTTAATCAAGCAACAAACAAAATAATTTTACAACCTTTATATAAAAAGAGCTTATAAGAAGATTTTTTAATTCTTGCCCGAGGTCTAATATACATTTTATTGATTCAGTATAACTTTTTTGAGTAATTTATTAAGACTTACACAAATCTTAGTGAGTTTGATCTAAATTTAGTCATGTGCTTCAACATTTATGTGCTTCAGAGAAAAAAGAATCGATCATCCAATGCAAAAGTTCTGGCGGTTTTTACGTTCTAAACCCGCTCAACTTAAAGACGTCTTATGTTGTGTGGGAATATTCTAAGTTTCTGATTTAAAATATTCTGAAATTTTCGCTCATTATAAAACTTGCAATCAAGAAATAGTAAGATTGACTAACTTTAAAATTTAACAATAATACGATAAGATCCGATTATCAAGTTTTTGAGATTAAACTGATTATTATTTCTTTTTTCTGCTCGTAAATAAAAAAAAAATATATCGGAGAAATGGAATCTCTGAGAAAATTTATCTTTTATCAATCAGCCTGAGAAATTTTTTATCATCACGCGACAAACAATTTTAAATTCATCAGAACTATAAAATATTTTCAAAATAAACCTATTATTTCTCAAAAATTAACATAATAAAACTGACGGTGAAAACAAAAACTCACAAAATAATCTGACCCTAAAGACGGACCTAAAGAACTCACCTTTCTAATATATGATTTTGACTATTATTTATGGAAAAATCAGTATTGTTTACAACATTGATAAAAAAAACTTCATACATAACGAAATTTATTTTACAAAAAATATTTAAATTTTGATTCCTCCCCTAGGTTGAATTTTTATTAAAAGATAAATTAATAACTATTTTGTTTTTTACATTTATATCTTTTAATTGGTACGAAAAAGCTGCACGAAAATGACATCCCTCCCATTACTTCAGCAGTTTTCCATTCCCACTTACAATTATAATGAAATTCCCTTTCCCTTCCATTCCTATTCCCATATTTTAGTAACAAAGTATGATTTTGAAAAATTGCTTTCAACTGCGATGCATGCGACTTAATAGTAAGCAACTTTCCTAAAATTCATTTTCAGTTTAAATTTTGTACCAATAAAAAATTGCTTTCCCGTTTCTTTCACAACCATTTCTGTTCCCGTTCCCTTTTTTAGGTTGTCAAGTGAATGAGATCCCATTCTCTTTTTCATGGAAAGAATTTCTACGTCTTTCATTTTCAAAAGAACCTCTACTTTTAAAAAATTTTGATTTTGCCAAAGTCAATAACTTGTTAACTTATACACTCTAACCTTTAATACAAATATGTTTGAAATATTTTAATGTTTTAATATTTTAGTATTTTAATAATGCAAGTTTGAAAAAAAATAGTTTGTGTTGATGAATTTTAGTTGTAATTGTTAAATTCCTTTCACTTTAAAAACAATCTGGTAACAAACGTCATATTAGTCATAAAGCAACTAAAAAAAACTACACAAAAAAAAGATGAATTAAGATATCAAGGGATTGTCTAGAAAGATCTCTGTTAATATGTCTTTCATTATAAAATTTTCAAAATTAACAAGCGTTGTTAATTCATTAAAGTCAATCATAAAAATAAAAAATGTTTTTCAAAAATTTAAACAAGATTTAAAGTTTAAGAATAAAAAAAACCACCAAAATATTTAAATTACAATGAATAAAAACATTAAAATAAATAAACAAAAAATTATATGTGAATAAATAGAATGAATAACTTTAACTGAATAATTATTTTCAAGATTTTTCCGAAACACTTGCTCCGGAATTTTCTCAGAAAAACATGTGCTTATTCCCAGAACCATAGCTAAATTCAGAATGAAACAACTCACATGGAAAACTATAATTAGAGTTAAGGTTAGTTAGCTGAGAAATAAAACTCGCGTTCATTTACAAATTCTATACAGAACATAGAAGTTGCATTATTTTACAAAATCTAAAACCATAATATTGAACGTCTTCAATCGCCGACCATGCGAGACAATATTGTGCACTTTTTTGATTACCTTTCTGCAACTATAGTCTACGACTTCGTTTAAAATCGGCTGCCACTCCTTTAAATTTAAATTCATCAGCCCACTTCTTGCAATTAAAAATGAAATTGCGCAACACTTTAACCTTTTTTTTATCTTATTAAAATTTCTGTCGAGGTCAAGATTTTTTAAACGAAAAAAGTTTCATATTTCGCATATTAGCTTGATTTTAATGCATTTGAACAGCATCTTTAAACATGAGGTTGTAATTTTCTTGTTATTTATGATATTTTTTGCTTATCTATGTTTTTATATCTTAAGAAAGGTATGATTTTATTTATAAGAAGCAAATTTATAATAGGTGAAAGTAAGTTTGAAGATATTTACAGACTTAAAAATATATTAGAAAACAAAGATCAATATAAGATTATTTATTTATCATTTATATTCGTAAAAAGATGGTATTTTACTACTCGCATTAGAAAAAAATTTCTCATGAGAACAGCACTTTTGAAGTTGCATAAAAACCAACATTTTTGGTTTGCAACTTTAACTAAATTATAACCATAACTCAACAGTACACAAAGTTTTAGCAAATAGTTAAAGACTGAAAATTAAAAACTTAGAAATTATTTTTAAATTTGATTTTAAAATCATATTGTAACTCAAAATAGTTAGGAAAATATATATAATTAAAAAAATGGAGATGATGATGGTGAAGATAATGAAACATCTTCCCATTCCGCAAATATACTGACCTGATTTGGCAAAGTCATCAGGAAGCAAACTCACATGTCGAGCATTAACTGCTTTGTTTTATTTATTTTTGAGTAAAATAAGATTTTTTTTTTACTTTAAAATTTAAGCAGAAAAATGACGTCATCGAATCGTTTTCAACAAATTTGTAAAAACATTTTAGTTAATGTTTAATTCTTTTCTTGGTTTTTCGTGTCTGGATTTTTCGGTTCTAAACATTTCAGCTCTAGTTTTTCTAATTTACAACTGTCATATTAAGACTGTAATGCAAGAAATCATAATTCTGATACCTAAAATTTTCGATTAAATCAATAAAATAAACGTTTTTTTTGAAAAGTTTGTCTTTTAAAATTTCTGTCTTTTTGATTTTTTTTTGTGTTTCGCTTGACACGCAATGCTTAGCATGACACGCAGCGTTTAGTATAACACGCAGTGTTTCTCATGACTTGCAATGCATTGATTCGTTCTCTACCGCAAACATTAAATAAAAGGCTTTTTTCTAATTTGACATTTGAATTAACTTTGATGCTCATACAGTGTTTCATTCCGAATGTTTCCGACAACCACACCTTATATTAACCTTCATTCAGTTGTCTTAAATTTGGTAAATACAATCATTAATATGATGAATTATTTTAGAAGAGCAACCAGTGAAGAATTCTAAAGCTTTTTAATTGATTTTAAGACCATTTTTGAAAACATTTTACCATAATATTTTAGGCTTTTTGCGTTTTTGGGTGTGTACGACCTACTTCTTTATTTTTGGTCTTTTAATTATTGTTTACATTTACATTTTTAAAATTTTTGCATTTGGCACCTTAGAAAACATCTGCCGAATATGCTGGAATGCTACACTAGCTGGATTTAATGGTTTAACATATTGTTCGACAAGTCCAAGTTTAATGTGAAGGGGGGGGGGGGGGGGTAGTAAAATCTTCTTAACAGGTATCAGAAGTTGTGCTTTTGAATTAGTGAGACCTCGTACTAAGTCATCAAGTTCTAGATGATAAGAGAATTATTTGGCCCGCTGAAATCATAGTCATCACTGAGTTCATCCGGTGTGTCTTCTTAAGAATGGTATGCAGTCACTTCTTCAGATTGAAGTGGAGTAGGAACAGGCAAGTTATCACTGTGTGGAACTGGTTCAATAGATGTTGGTATTCTTGGATAAACTAGAGCCACCTCCTTCGGCTTTTTATAAATTGAAATGTCAACTATGCAGAAATAACAGCCTAAGTGATGGTTTATTGGTTCTCTCAATATTCTTGGAATCCCAAAGGGCATTAACTTTTGGATTCCACGTAGCCATCCTTCAATAGTTGATTTGCAGCTCCCACAACCGAGGTACCCACAATTTGTTCTGATCTCCTATAGCCACGCCAAAACAAGCATAATAAGCAATGAACAATTTTGTACTACTGACAGCCTTATGTTTAGTTTGTGTTGGACTAATATAGTAACCACAAACATAACAGAATAAATCATGACAAAGCTTGCAGGATCTACTAAAAATCTTAATGATAGAGCAAAACCAATGGTACCACTGAAATCAGCATACCAAAATTATGTAAGAAACATCAAAAAATTAGCATAAACAAAAATGTTGTAACAGTGTTATTTTATCCAATTAAAAATGCCAACCTTTAAAACGAATTTTGACACTAAGCTAGAAATTGGAGAGTTAGGCTAGAATTACACTGAGCAGAAACTTATTCCAATCTGGAATGAGAACTTTAAAATAAATAGGGACACTGGGTGAGAAACTCGAGAACTAGACTAAAATTATACCGAAGAATTATCTAATCCACTTTAAAACGATAAGTGACACAAGGCAAGGAGTCAGAGTTTAAGGCTAGAAATAACTCGAGCAGAAACTTAATCAAATGTCAATTATTATTATTAATATTATTAGTATTTTTATATATATAAAGTTGTTGAATCTGGTATATAAGAAAATAAAGTTTTTAGGAATAATATTTATGACTTCAGTTGATCAAGAGTATATAGTCAACTGTAATTTATAAGTATAGTAAATGTTTAAATCAAATATGTATATTGGTATTCAGTAAAAGTTCACGTACTTTAGTCTGCGTAGAATAGGAAGGCAAATAAACTGAAAGTGATCAAAGTTTAATGCGACGCTTTTGCTGCAAACCGCATTTTCTACTGATTTTTTTTTGCGAGTTATTGAATTTTTGTTCTCTATATCGGTAACCTCAGAGTTTTATTCTGTTGGTGTTTCTGTTGGTATTCTAGACAGACGAGCTTAGATGATTAGGTAAAATGCGATGATAGGCTGCATAACGATCTTCATCCATAAATTTTTTTCATCTACGAGAGTCTTTAAGTTTCTCATCTGCGTGAGTCTTTAATTAGCTCTTCAGCTTCATTAGCTCTTCTCTTAAGTTTCTCATCTGCGTGAGTCTTTAATTTGCTTTGGACATTTGTCCGAAAATATTTTTAATACTCCTAATCTTAAGATTTTTTTATTTCTTCCCTGTGGCATTCACTGCTTGATCTTGACCAATGTATGCAAGTACAAAAGAAAAAATGTTTTACAAGTACTAATCGTATCAAAAATGCAAGAAATTGATATTTGGGGTGTTGAAAAGTTTGAATTTGCCCTAGTTTACTACTTTGAAGTATCCTTATACAGTTGCTGGCAGCTTTTTACAATAGTTATCGTAATCAAAGCTCAATTAAAAAAAATTGATATATCAAAGGAATTCATAAATTACATACAACAACTTGTCTGTTTTGACTTTGGAAGAAAATATCATGAGTGTTTTTATATCGTAACCAAACGAATCATCGAGTAGATGTATCTATTACTTTAAACTTTTTAACAGTTTCTGCGCCTGAGATTTAAAACCTATAACTAAATAAATGGTCAAAGTCTGTTCAACTAATAAACAAGTGTTTTTAGTTAAACAGACTTAAAAACAGGTTTAACTAATAATTGAAGCCAAGCATGCTTTTCCTTTCATCTTTTTAAAACGTTAAGTATGGGAAATTCTTTTATGAAAAACAAAGTTTCGTTTCTGATTTCGCTTTTCTTGAAAAAAGAAAAAAAAAACCCTGAGGTTCCATTCAGCAAATTCAACAATGTTAATCCAACACAGCATGACGTCATTATCTCTCAATTGTCATTTATTTAATGATCGTAATTAATATTCCACTTACAGAATAACGTGGATATTTTCGAGACATTTTGAACGCGATTGCAGTTCTCATGAACGGGTCTTGTTATTTTTTTACTGTAATGTTACTGATTTGCCATTTAAAAGATTATTGTAGAGTTAAGCGAAGAGCTTCATTTGAATACAGACATTAATCACTCATTTTTTAATCTTTCTGAAGGTTATTTTCATTGCTATGGAAATGGCAAGTATTATTGATTGATTTTATACGAAATCTGTCAACATAAATAATTAGGGTTAAAAAAACTTGATTTGAAAACAACCGAAAAATTCTCGAAACAAAGCGCAAGTTGATTTTCTTTAAAACTCAACCGTTTTTTTTTTACAAAAACAAATTTTAAAACTGTCGTCCTCTTTCAAGAGAAAAAAAATGTCCACCGTTCGAAGCTTTTTAAAAATTCGCCAGAATTTTGTTTTTCGATTTTCCAAATTTCTTTCTTTCTTTCTTTAACTAACAACAAAAAAAACTTTCCGTTCTCGAAAAGTTATCGGATTTCATCTTAAAAACTCGAATATTTTTTTCATAACTTTTACCATTGACAACAACAACAACAAAAAAACAACCTATTTCTTTTATATTTCAATTATTAGATTGTTACATCAAATTGTTATACCATCATATTTTCGTGATTTTTTGAAGTATTTAAAAAAACCCCTTTGAGTTTTAATAAACAACAAATATTCGCAACAAAAACTCCAAATAAAAGTGAAAATTTATCTTTTTTTTTTTTCCACGTTTTGTTTAAAAAGAAAATTTCTTTTTTTTCTTCTTTTTTTCTTTTTTAATTACTTAATATTTCATTTCATAAAAAATTCTTGCATTATTTATACATTTCATAAATATTTAAACAATCGAAAGTATTTCGTATCACTTCAACTTTTTCAACTCTTCGATGTTATAAAAACTTTCTTGTATGACATATACTTTTTACATATTTACATTTGTATTTATTTTTTATTTAACATATTAAACAATTTTTCGTGTTACTTCCTTTTAACTCTTCGATGTTATTAAAATCTTTTCCACGGTACCAGATCGTAAACTCCTTAAAATTCAAACCACTTTCAAGCCATTTACAAATGTCATCGATGAAGTTCGTGTCTTCGTGAAGGTGAAGAAACAATTTTTCAGTAGCGAGTTGAATCCACGGGAGGACGTAACTTTTGAACTCGTTCTTTGATACGAATGTTTTACTGAAATCTATCCGCGCCACTTCAATCTTATGGTTCGGTGTCCATCCATTGATCTTCACAGGATGTTCTAACCAGACATTACGAACGTTGGTCGAACATAACTTAAGAAGCTTTTTCTCATCCTCAGATAAAATCTTTTTACAAACACGTAAATCATGCAACTTGCATTCTGCGTCAAAAAATTTCTTCACAAAATACTCCTCATGTGATACTTCGTGAGCAGTATTTCCATCGTCTATAAAAATCCTCCAGTCTCGTTTATCGAATAACCTCTTCAAGTCCTCTGTAATCGACGCCTGCGCTTCAAAGAAGCATTCCATGAACATCTTGCGCTTTTCATCTTCTGAAGGATAATAGCATATTGATATTATTGTTAATATTTATTTATTTGAAACAACTCAAGAAAATCAGCTTTTAAAAATTTGAAAACACAACATCGTGTTTAATAAATGTAAAACAGATATATTACTTTCTATATAGAAGAGATTAAAACAATCCAAAGGATCACAAATCAGTGCAAAAATTAATTTTTTACTTCTTAAATATTTGTTAAACAAATAATTAATATACGAAATACAGAATTGAAATACTTTTTTAAAACAAGTCGTACACTATTTTCAAACTTAGGTTGTGCTTCAACCAATAGAAATACGAATAACAAATAAGCCAATTAGAAGCCTGTTCAAAAGCATCAAAAATCGCGTTATTTGATTTTAAAGTCGCGTGAGATTTTTGATGCAAAGTAATTTAATTTGAAACTGAGATAAGAAAAATTTCGCTTTCTATTTCTTTGTTGGACAAACGAAAAATATTATAAAATAAACGAAAGGATGTCAATTTAACCCTTACTGCATAATGATGAAAATATCCTTCATAATAAATAGTGAATAAATAAAATGTATCGAAACAAATGTACTGCAATTTTTTTGTTACTGGCAACTTTAATACAGATGGTTGCGTGAAAAGAAACATACCTGTCAAAAGAAATAAAATGTCTCATTAACTAAAGCACATGATTTCTCGAATATAATTTTATAAGTAAACTGAAGATTTTTTAAAATCAAAATTCATGAGTGGAAATAAGGTTTGTTACAATGCTTCTATTATTTTCTGTACCATTTGTTTCGAATACTGTAAAAATTATTCTCAAAACCATGTGACAGAAATTTGCATCACTATGCAGTGGCTTCACTTCTGATGAATGACGAAAATATTTTTATACTTAATCCGTAGGGAAGCAACAAATCTCAAGAACTTTTATAACAATACAATAATAGTAATAATAATAATAATAATAATAATAATAATAATAATAATAATAATAATAATAATAATAATAATAATAATAATAATAATAATAATAATAATAATAATAATAATAATAAAATAATAATAATAATAATAATAATAACAATAATAATAATAATAATAATAATAACGATAAAAATAATAATAATAATAATAATAATAATAATAATAATAATAATAATAATAATAATAATAGTAATAATAATAATAATAATAACAATAATAATAAAAGAAGAAGAAGAAGAAGAAGAAGAGGAAAAAAGAGAATTATTATTATTCTTATTATTACTTCTATTATTCTTACTATTACTCTTGCAACTTTACAATTACTCTTAAAATGTTACAATTATTATTATTATTTATTTTATTACTGTTATTACTACTTCTATTATTATCGTTACTATTGTTGTGAAAATTGATAAATCATTAGGTACATCAAAAAAATGAGCTGGTGAGACAAGCAAATCCATTAAAATATCTCCAATGTCTTATTACCAAGTGATTGATGCTTTCTTAAATATCTAGAAAATAGTTAAGAATATATTATTTCAACTTTGTGAATTAACACTGAAAAAAATTTTCAGCTTGGCATAAAATAAATTTTTTTTTTTTTCACTTTATACAACTTTATATAAGGAGATTAAAATAGGTAAAATCTAATTACCTGAAATTTAATTAAAAAAAAAAAAATATCTTTATATAATTTACTTGATATATGACACTATGATATTTTAATTCTTGATCTTCATTTATTCACCGGTAAAAGTTGACTTCTTAGTTAATTTAACATTATGTAACTTTGTTAAATTGAAGGGAAAAACATAAACATAATAAGTTTGATGTGTAATAATGGTGTGTAATATCTGTAATATAAATCTAATTACGGGTATTACATACCTTTATTCACGTAATATAAGTAGAAGAGAGAAGAAAAAAGGTAATATGCCATTATTTAAAAATTTTACATAATATTTCCATTTTTGTTTTAGTTTCAATTTTGTTCAATTTTGTTTCAATTTTGTTCAATTATTTGCTTAAAAGAACTTTGAAACAAACTGCAGGTCTGTTATTTTAAAATGCTTCAATCTTTAAACTCAAAAAAACTGTTTAACTCCTTTGAAGAAAAATAAGTTAGATGATTAATTAGATAAAAAAATTGTATAAAAGAACTTTTTCAAATCTGCAATTGCCATTTATAAAATAGTATCCTCGATTGCCTTTTAAAATATTTTGTTAAACATTTAAAATGTTTAAAAGCTTAATAATTCTTTACTAAAGATTGCAATAAACTAAACTAACTAGTTTAATCAAATATGAAAAAGTATGAAATCAGTTCCTAGAAAATGTTTAGGATGTTCTTCCAGAAATATTGAGCTGCAGAGAGAAAAAAAAGTATTTACAGATTTTACTTGAAACATAATAATTAATAACATTTAATTTTGAAGTATTTAAATAGAAAAAAACAACTGAAAAATAAAATGCATAAAACTTTTTTAAATACATTTTCTCCTACGCTTATTTTATGCTGTATGAGAAACATCTTTTAAATATTGAATGAATCATCCTTCTTTAAAACGTTGTTTGGCCTAATTTTATTCTATTGTATATATTAAAGATTACAAGTTTTTGGTGGCCATCATTCTTTTGCTTGTTTTTTTTAGCTGATTGATATTTTTAACTTAAAAAAGTCAGTCAACATATTTAAAAGTAATATTAAAGAATTCATTAACTTGAATAGTGAAAATTAAAAACACAAATTAAACAAAAACATTCTTACCTGTAAGGTTTTTTGTCATATTTATCTTTGATATCTGTTACTCAAGTCAATGAGATTTTTAGTATTACTTAAATATGTTGACTGCCTTTGTTAAGTTAAACTTTCAATCAACTGAGAAAAAAACAAATTCTATTAAACATAACAAGAAATCTCAAGGTAAAAAAGTTTTTGTTTAATTTATGCTCTCAAATTGAGAGATGATTTTTTTGAGTAAGCACAATAACAGTATATTAATATCCAAGTGTCAGGTTTTGTTTGTTTGTTTGTTTGTATGTATGTATGTATGTATGTATGTATGTATGTATGTATGTATGTATGTATGTATGTATGTATGCATGCATGCATGCATGCATGCATGCATGCATGCATGCATGCATGCATGAATGTATGTATGTATGTATGTATGTATGTATGTATGTATGTATGTATGTATGTATGTATGTATGTATGTATGTATGTATGTATGTATGTATGTATGTATGTATGTATGTATGTATGTATGTATGTATGTATGTATGTATGTATGTATGTATGTATGTATGTATGTATGTATGTATGTATGTATGTATGAATGTATGCTAGGGCATCTCTAAAAGATTTGCTAAATTTTCAAACATTTATGCAGATATAAATTGACAAGAAATGGGTGGTTGTGTAGTGTAGAGGTCTAGAAGACTCAAATGTTTTTAACATACAAAGCTATTTTTTTAAATTATATTAAACAAAGTAGCCGCAAAAAATATATTTTTGACACCATGTTTACAACATAACAGCTAAAATAAATCGTTCTTAATAATCGTTCTTAATCGTTCTAATACTTATTCTCAAAAAGTAATAAAGGTTTAAAAAAAACAGCAGAAAATGTAACAAAAAATTTTTATTTTTATAATTAAGGGGACAGAAAACTAGAACTCATTAAAACTATGATAAACTAATAATGAAAGCACAAACTAAGTGTAATATTTCTTTAAAATTTTAAATGAACTTACTAAGTACAGCATTAAGGAATGAATTCCTTTCTTCATTCGAATTCTTCATGTTAGCAAGTAATCTTGCAAAACATTTTTCATTTTCATTTGCTAGTCCGCAGATCATAGGCAAACAGCTTCGCAACTTTTTGTTACTTATAATCTCCTCAGGACTCAAACAAATGTGTGCATGAATCGAAACACAAAACTCCATTAAAGTGAAGTGAGCAAACTGATATTGATAACCAAGTTGTGATTCAATTTTTTCAATGAAACCCAGAAGTTCATTTTCAACTTTATCCAAGTCATTGAGAATACCTTTCATTTCATCTTGGGAGAAAATAATTTTACCTTGATTGAACAACTCCCATGCAACTTTACAAACTCTTAAAACATGTTTCTTGTTACTCTCATTTCGCATCATACTATAAACTGTTTCATTGGTTTTACAAATGTGTTTTTGAAAAAAGTATAAAAAAATAGAGCAATACAATTCAGTCATAGTGTTGAAAGAGTAAGAACCACTTGCAGCAATAATTGCACACATTGCAGATAAATAAAATGGAACAGATGCCATGGCTTTAGCATAGTAAGACTCTTTAAGAACACTTTTAATGGTTTCTTTTTTGTTGTCAAATTTTTCAATAAACTCATCTATTCCCTTGTTATTTAAACCCATTATTTGAATGTTTAACTTATCTGTACATTCTGTTAATTTATCTTTATATTGTGATAAAGCTCCAACTCTTCCAGCAACAACACATTTGTGTTTTTCAATATTTAATACTTTTAATAATGCATTAACAATAGGTTTTTTGCTTGGTTTAAATAAATCATAATTTATTAAGTCATCTAAGGAAGCAAACTCATCCAACCCATCTACCACAAATAGAATAGAAAAATGCTCACAAACATCACACTCTTGAAAAATATCTTTGTAGAAAACCTTTAACAGTTCATTTGTATTACTGATATTTTGATGCTGATTTAACTTTCTACATTCAAGGTAAATAACAAGATCAAATTTGTTCCATAAAATACCTCTGACCCATTCAAGTAAGCACTTTCTGAGCAAACAAGTTTTTCCTATACCAGCAATACCAGATATCAAGATTAAAGATAGTTCCTTTGAAAACACTTCCTTAAACCCTATAGGCTGATAGGTCAATTGTTTCTTAATATATAAATCTCTGTCATCAATACTAAAAGTATCTATTTCCACTTCATCTCCATCAACTACAGTCAATTCAATGAACTTATTCAAGAGTTCAACTTTAGTTGGATTTTTTGCTGGGTGCACAATTTGATCCATATTTCCATAAGTTTTCAGATAAAACTTTTTCAGTGCTTCACGCATTTCTGAAAGAACATAAAAAATACTTTATCTTAGGTTTCTAAAAAATTGAATGCAAAATTGCAAATCAAATCAAAATTTAAATTACTATGAAATAGAACATCAAAAAGTAAATTACAACTAAAAATATTTTTGATATTTCTTTTTTTTAAGGATTTTTATAAAGAACTCTTTAAAACTCTTTTCTGAAAGAACAAAAACACAACTTTATTTCAGGTTTCTACAAACCTAAATCCAAAATATTTCAAATCAAATAAGCTGAACAAACACTTGTGCATGACTCTGTTATCATGTCAAAGCTCAAGAGATATTTTAAAATAGATTCCCAATAAAAGTTTTTAAATATTATTTTAAAAAATATTTACCAACATGTTGTAGCTTATATTTCTTCTTTTCTAAAAAGTTTGCTTTAAACATTTTTGCATTTGTCTTGTAAATAACACACCTTTCTGTTTCTATTAAATCCTATTTCTATTAAATTCTATGAAATGCTCATTGCTGATATGATCTCCATTTAAAGTCCATTTTTATTATGATTTTGAAACAGTTTTATAATCATAAAAATAATTCTTAATTTACTTGATAAAATATTTTGTGCAATAGTAACAGAAATAATAATAACAACAATAATAATAATAACAACAATAATAATAATAACAACAATGATAATAGTAACAATAATAATAATAACAACAACAATTTCAACAACAGCAACAGCAACAACAACAACAACAACAATTATATTAATAATAAAAACAATAAAAATAGTAATTACAATAATACTAATAATGATAATAATAATGATAAAAACAATAAAAATAATAATAATAATTATAATAATAGTAATAAATTTACTTATACTTTAAGTTTAATATCTATATATGATGAGTGTCTTAATTTTTAAAAAATTACTTATAATTGCTTTTTAAAAAGCCTACCTTTTAGTAATTTTAAACAAGTGATTTTAACTAGTAGTTTTATTTAGATTTTCACAATGAATATTTTGAGAGATTCTATTCAAAAAAATAATTCACAAGGCTTCTTTTTTAATGGGAAAGTTCATCAACAAATTTTACTTATTTAAATTACTTAATATTTACTTTTTGTAATAGATAATAATATCAATATATACTATGAAAGTTATTTTAAAACTGCATTTATTTCAATTCTTTACAATGTGGATTAATTGTGAGATCAGAAACGTTAAAAAAAAAAAGTAGTGCAAAGGGGTTAAATCCATACAAAATTTTTGAAACTATTTTGAATAAATTTAACACTTATGACATTAATTGTCAGCAACTTTAAAGTTACTTCTTTCAAAAAATCTTTACAACACACATTTGTTGCTGCAGAAATAATATTTTATGCGAAACAAAGTTTCAAAAACTTCTCAAAATCAAAAACATAATAAAATGCAAACACAATTAGCAATTACTGCTTTATTGAAAATGAACTTTATATTTTTATTGATTTTTTCTTTGTACCAAAAAGTTATGTAATCAATTTATATTGATTTTTTCTTTATACCAAAAAATTGTAAAGAAAAAAAAAGAAAAAGTGAAACCATCCTTAAAAAGATGAAATCTGTTATAAGATCTAAAAAGGGAATTTTGCTGTAAAATTGAGATGAGACTAAGTTTTATTTATATTTTTTACTCTTTTTATAATTTCATTAAAAATAGAATCAAACCAATTTTTATTCTTTCTTAAAAGAAAATAATTGACTTTATTATAGTTATAATTTTTAAAGCAAACTTATCATTTTATAAATATATCTGATTTTAAGGTTTGTTTTTTTTTCTCTTCTTAAATCATAAACTCATAAAAAATATTTGAAAATCACCCAAGATGAAGATACTCAAATACAAACATTTACCAAATACAAAAAAATGATTAGGTAAAACAACTTTCAACTGCAAAATGTTTAAAAAAAACTTAAGAATAATTTTCTGTTTGTTTTTATATAAAAAACCCACAAAAACATTTTACAATGCTCTTGTTTCTATAAAATCTTTGGATGTTCCAACAGAGAAAATCTTTAGTAAAAGTCAGGTTATGCTATTTTTTAGCAAAAGATGCTAATATCTGACATTAACACACTTTCTTAATTTGTAAGGTTGGATCTCAATAAAGCCTATCACAACTCTTTTAGACTTCATGATTTTGACAGAAAAGGTAACAATTTCACAACTAGGTATTTCTCATCTTTTGAGCTTTGCTTGAGGCTTTAACAGGTGTTAAAAAGTGATATTAAAATCTTTATAAAAATTTGCCAACTTCTTTTTTATTTTGCATTATTTATTATAACTGAAAAATATTTTATTTAAAATATAATTTAACATTAATTTGCTTACCATCTTTATGCTGTTCTGCATCTGTAAAAAAGAACAAAAAATACCATAAAGTTTTTTTAACGAACACAAGAAAAATGCATGGTAGGAAAATATTTTATCTTTTATACTATTTAAAAAAAAGAACGAAAGGAGGGCTAAATGACTGTTTAAAAAAACAACTAAATAAATAAGAAACTGAATGAGTCTTTTACTCAAATGATTAGAGATTAAATAACTTTGAATAAAAATTGAAAAAAATATTTTTATAATACACAAATAAAATATTTAGGAAATGCAATCATTTACCAACTTTGATCAAAATCTAATATAAAAAGTAACCATAACAGTTATTCATGAAATATAGTAGAGGAGTTATCAATAATATCATATTTAAATAAACATTAGGGAAAAAAGGGAATCAAAAGACTAAGAAATAATAATAAAACACTATCTAACTAAATCAACAAAAAATAATAAAAACAGCCTTTTACTGAATTAGAATTAAATGTAAAGAATGTAAAATGAAGCTTTGCTGATTAAAACATATAAACAAGCAAATAAGCAAATTTGAAATTTCTCAACACAAAACCAAGTTCATAAATTTAAAAGAAGTCGCAAAAATAAAAGGAATATCTAATATCGTTTTTTTAGTTATAACGGTGCTGCAATGGATTCATCAATGATAACATCAGTTTAGTTTGTTTTGGAACCGTGGTTTTAGGTAAAAAACCAAAAAAAGTTTTCCAAAATGAATCCGACCTTGGTGAGGAAATACACAATCAGCAAAGTTTATGGTGACTTTCCAAGTTTAAAGCATAATGCTGCATAGCATTTGTCATTGTTTAAAAGATGTTGAAAATAAATACGCTCTATTTGAATAAACTATTTGAAATTTATTTGAAATAAGTGTAAATTAGCATCCAATATTAGCTCTCAGTTATGGTTTGTTCAGAGATCATCTGACCTCTCAGGTGAAAAGAAAAAAAGAAAGAGGAAAGCAGCATTATAAATTTGTTTAATGAGGAGATTAAAAAAGGGTCAGTTACAGTAGCTGATGTTAGAAAAAAAATGTCAGTGGCAGATGGTTTCAAATGATGCAAAACCGAGATAAAGAAAATTGTAAATAAAGTGATGGAATTCTCAAAAAACTTTTAGATCATGAGGCATGAAATTTGCAAAAAAAAGCATAGCTACAGCATTGATTCCATTAATCAATTGATTATATCTTCAACTACAGGAGCATTTAATTAGGTAGTCGAACTGGTTAATCAGGTTGCAGAAGTAAGAATTAAAGAAGAAGAAATTAGCATTAGCACTACTGCTAGCATTAGTTCTCCAAAGATCTATAATCTTAGACAAAAAAATGAAAATAAAAACCAAAAAATTTTAAACCTGAAGATTTATCATTGTTTAGCAATGAAGATGTTGATTTTATTGCACCTTCTCCAGAAATGGCCTTTTAAAGGATGCAGAAAAATTTTTCCGAAGATTACAGGTTTATATACAAGCACCTATCGTCTGTTATATTTTCTAATGAGCCAATTATCAAAAAAAAATTGATGTCAATTTTAACCAGGCACCCAGATTTAGAAAACCTTGTAAAAAAGTTTGGGGTTCAACTATTGATTGTTAAAATGAGAATTGACAGACAAAAGAATTTTTCTTTGTAAATGTTTTTGTTTGATTTTTTTTTTCCTTTAAACTTTTTGTTTTTTTCTTTAGTTAATAGAGGAGAAATTCAGAGCGTGACGCTTGTGAAAATAGGTATTAAAAATGTATAGCTATGATCTGAGGTATTTTAGCTGCTGAACTAAATTTAAATTGCTTTTTTGGTTTGGTTTCGAAAAGGAGGCAAAGTGCATCTTATTGCAGTTGATGACCTTCTCACTGTTAATTATGATTTAAAAAAACATTCTTTTAAATCATAAACTAAAAGCCAAAGTGAATAAGGAAATGAAGTGTCAACAAATGGTGTTGAAATTATTAGAAGTCTGTTTTGAATAAATGGTGTATATAATTTTGTTTATAGCTCATGACAACTCAACTTTATTATTGGATTATAGCTTTTATAATTAAACTTTTATCTTTGTTTTTATGATATTGATTTGTCATTTTTTTGTACTGAGTACTTTTTTATTTCCACAATTGCCACCAAATGCCAGTGTATGGCTTCAGCAAGATGGTGCAACACTCTATACAAAATGTGTGACAATTGAGTTTATTGGCAACAATTCCTATATCAAATTTTTTCTAAATATGTTGAGTTAAGAAGGCCATTACAATTGCCTGATTTGAACAAAAGCAATTGAAACAAACAAAGAACGAAACAATGGAAGCGATTCAAACTTCTTCATTTTCTTTCATTTATTTGTGCCAAATGTCAAGGAAACGTTATTAAAGCTGATATGTTGTAAACATGGTGTCAAAGATATATTTTTTTGCAGCTACTTTGTTTAACATTATTTCAAAAAATAGCTTCACATGTTAAAAATGTTTGAGTCTTCTAGACCTATGCACTACACAACCACCCATCTCTTTTCAATTTATATCTGCATAAACGTTTGAAAATTTAGCAAATTTTTTGGAGATGCCCTAGCATTACACCAATTTTTTGAGCCTTAAAGGTTAACATTCAACCACAAAATCAAGCATTTAGCATAAAAAACATTTAATGTCTTGCAACAAAATCTACTACTTATTTAGAAGCTTCAAACTTTTTGCATATAAAAAACAGAAGATAATAAAGTGTTAGAGAAAAAAAAAACAACTCAAAATCTTACATTTCCATTGCACTGTTAGAAAATTTTAGGGTGTATCATTGATGAAAACACCTGAAAAAATCCTTTTGAGGGGTGATAGTACATACCAATGTGATATCATTCCAAGTATTTTTAAAATCCAGGATTGGCATCAAATTTGCATTTCAATGTTTTCCTATAATAGTCATAATTAATACCCATATTCTTGATTGAAAAACTTTAAAGAACATTGTTTTTTTCTGTATTTCATTCAAAAATTATACATTTTGCAAAAATAGCAAAGCAACACATGAATAAAAGAGGCTTCTAAAGACTGGTTTCAGAAAATAAATTAAAAATAAGCTTCTATTCTACTCTACCAAATTTTTTCTTCTTTCTGTTTGGAATGCCATTACACTAACTAAACATCCTTACTGTTAAAGTCAAATGCTTTCCATATTCTAGGTGAGTTGTCTGCCTCTTGAACCATTGACAGTGAGGCTTAAAATTTGAATGAAGTGCTTCTGTGGCTTGTTCACTGTAATGGCCAAGACCTTTATGATTCTGAGAGATAAACTGAGACACATGGAAGAATACAGCATGAACTTTGGTGTGATGGTTGCAGGAAGATCATGGTATGAACTTCTGAAGTTTCCAATGTGTTCTTGGTAATTTTTATCAAGCTGCATTCCAAAACAAGCCACGACCACCTTTTCAAACTTTCTGAACGTATCAATGAATGGAAATGCTGCAAATGCAGCTGCGGCTTCAGCCTTTTCCTGAAGAATGTCTACATTTTTCAACAGCTTTTGGCAGTGGTTTCCTTGAAAATGTCCACCATGGAAGGGCTGCAGAGGGATGTTTAATGCCTCAGGCCAAGTCTTTCATTCTGGCCAAATGTTGGCCAAGTTTTTGTAGAGATGGTTGACAACACCAAGAAGCAAGTGAAGCTCCATGGGTGGGAGGACAACTTTCATGTCGCAAAACAAAGTGAATTGAGTTTGACTGTGTCAGTTTCAAAAGGTTTTGTATGTTTTCATATGTTTTCAGAGATAGCAATTAAAAGCTGTTTTTTTACTCCAGAGTCTTTGAAGGAAGAGCTGCAAAGCTTTGGTGATTTTAAGACTTGACTTGTTAGTTCTGGAGTTGTCTCTAGAACACCCAGACTCATCTTAAGAAAGTCTCCACCCCCATCAATTCAAATCTTAACAAGAGGCTGATCAGAAACATTTCTTACAGATAACACAAACTGCAGTAGGCTGGCAACATCCTTGCAATGAACAACTTCTCTGATTGTATCACAATTGGAAAATTTCACTTTTGAAACAGTGAAGTAGTCATTGAGCAACTTTCCTTGTTCTGAAAATTTTTTAGCAAAGTAAGGCTCAACAACTCTTTGAGGGCTGATAAAGTTTAGTGTTGAAGCAAGGTATTTCATGCGATTGTTGGATAACCCTGTATTAAGCTGAACTTTCACCAAGCTTTCAGCAGGAAGTGGTTCCTTGAAAAGTTGAGTTGGTGCTGGTGAATGTTTTGTCAGTCTGCTTATCAGAAAGGGTGTCAGTGATTGGTCACTTTTTGACATGCAAAGAATGCAAACATAGTTTCGGCACTCAGTGTGAGATTTTGCTTTATTTGGCATTTCAAAACTTTAGTTTCTTCACTTAAATTTTTTTCAAAATAACTAAAAACACAAAAAATTCAAGTTTAACCGTCACAGAAAACAATAACAATTTTGACAAATTTTAAGCTGTAGGGCTGTGGCAAATAACAAAAAAACACTCAATTTTTATCAAGTGGAATTTTAATGCTTATCTGTTTCAAAATAAACCTTAAGAAATGCAGTATTTGGTTGTTTAATTCATTTTTTTTCAAGCATTGATGATTTCATTTTTTTCTGTTTTAAGCAAATATTTAAATGCAAATTTCTCTCACGGACGCCAATCCTGGATTTTAAAAATACTTGGAATGATATCACATTGGTATGTACTATCACCCCTCAAAAGGATTTTTTCAGGTGTTTTCATCAATGATACACCCTAAAATTTTCTAACAGTGATTGCTTATGCTGGATTTTTAGTTTGGTAACACAAGGGCTCATTTGGAACTGTAGTAGAAGTAGTAGTAGTAGTAGTAGTAGTAGTAGTAGTAGTAGTAGTAGTAGTAGTAGTAGTAGTAGTAGTAGTAAAATATAATTTTAACATAAATTAACTTACAAATCTTCTGCTTCTCTGCATCTGAAAAAAAAAAAAAGATAGTTATAACAGTTATTTGTGGAGCTCACATAAAGAACAACAAAATCTGTAAGAAATGTTACAAACGCACATATAGAGGCTATATCTTGGTGCAAATCATTCCTTCCCATAGCTTTCAGAGATTTCTGTATGTAAGTTATGTAATCATTTGGGTGGAGTTCAACAAGCTTTGTTAAAAATCTTTCCACTTTAGACTTATCTCCTCCTGTCACATCATGATCTATTTGGTTAACAATAGCATCTACTTTATCACAACATTTAGTAAGACGTGCAAATTTTTTCCAATCTTTCAATTTCTCAATTATAATATTTTTTACTTTTGCATCTGCATCTAAATAGAAACAGCTTAAAATTTGCAACTAAATAAAGTAATAATGTAGCTTATCAATTTTTAGACATTTAAAAATTTAATTACTGAAAGATGCAATTGCCACAAGACATAATTAGTTGCAGTGCTTATATAATTTTTGATGTTAATGAAGCATTCATGTTAGTGGAGCTCTAACAATTACAACAAATAAATTGACTCATTTAAAAATTCCCAACATTTCTTTATGTTTTACTTTTTAATGCAGAAAATTTTTTCTCTTTATTAATATACTACAAAAAACAAGTTAGATACATTTGCAAGGTGTGGTCCTGAAAATGTAAGTGGTACACTCATTTTTCATTTAGAACCCTTTCATCTGATCAAAAGTAATTACATAATTAAATTAGTTAATGAAAAACTCTAACTTCTAATTATGTATAATTTGTTAATACCAGCATGCAAAAATTTACATTGAACTTGACGATATTTCAATGGATGTTACTCTATTATTATTATCTTAATATTCTTCCTATCATTATCTTAATACTTCAATGGATGTTATTTATTAATATTATCTAATAAATAATAATGAGATTTAAATTTTTGTACTTACTTTAAAATAATTAAATAAATACTTTAGGGCTAATGCCTTGATTGTTGGTTGGTTAGACTTAGCCTTTCCCAAATGGTACCACTTTGCTGAAAGTTTAAATGGTACTTTACTGGATTAAGTTAGTAACGACTCTTGGAAAGCTGCTTCATTTCCTAGCACTTTCACTCTTTTTTTGTTTGTTGAACTTCCTTGTAACATTTTGGATAAAGACTTTCTAGATGATTAAAAAAAGATAATGTGGTTGAAGGTGTAAGTTAGTTATAGTCTAACAAATTGAACATTTGGCCTTTTTTACATCTTTTTCATTCTTATATTTGAATTTTTTCCAAGTTGGGCTCCTGTCTGTCATTGTAAAAAAATGTCTATAGTTGCTTAGAAATCCTGAAAAAGTATAATAATTTTTTAATTGACATCATCCAACAGTTTAAAATAAAGCCAACAGTTGTTTACAGGGTTTTAATTTTACTTTTTAAGCCTTCATCACAACAACCCTTTTGTCCACTACAATAATGCATTTATATTTTTATCAGAAAAAAAGGCTGCCAAAATTTGCTAGAGTGACCAATGTCTTATAGTGAGAAACTGCCAACAAAATTTGCTAGAGTGACCAATGTCTTATAGTGAGAAACTGCCAACAAAATTTGCTAGAGTGACCAATGTCTTATAGTGAGAAACTGCCGACAAAAAATACAAATGCACAACTTTAGAGCTACATAACAGTTGTAAACTTGGTTATCTTGACTGCAAAACTATTGAGTTTTGTCGAATTTGTCTAACTTTTAAAATGGAGAAAAAGTTACTCAACCTAAATCTTTCTATTTTTTCATTAGTATCTATATTTAAGGCAAGAAAAAAATTTATATAATGAAGATTTCTAGACAAGTGAAAATCCAAGAAAAATGATTTTCACTCTTTCATTAGATGTTGTATTTTTAGAGCCCTTTTTATGGTTAACTTTGTTAAAAACAATTTGTTTGTTTTAACAGAACAATCCTAAATAAGTTGTTGTTTACTTATTGTACTTTTATATGGAAGTTTTTTCTGCACCCTCTATATAAACTAATAACTTTTTCTTTGTCAATACTTCTTATTTTTAATTCTCGGTTTAAATCACAATTTTTTCATATTTTATTTTTTTAGATAGAGTAATAATAATTATTCAAAAAATTATTTTGGTTTTAAAAATTTACTGTATCTATATTTCATAAAGTTACTTTACTTACCTTCAGACTGTATGACTATGCAAAACTTGTATGTTATTTTCAAACTGTAATTTATACATACATTTTTGTAACAAGAAATTATGTGTTTTATATAAATACTTTATTTGCACTGATTTATAAATAATGCATTATAGTTTTGATTTGCTGACACTAATTTTATGATGTTTTATAATGAGATTAGTTTTTCTAACATAAATAAAAGAATAATAAGAAAAAATATAAGAAATAAAATAATAATTTTATCACAATTTGTTTTTACAACACCTTATAAAATGTAACTTTCTATGGAAACAATAAATATTTATTTGTCTTTGATCCTAACTTAAACAAAAGTAAGCAAGGCTGTTGGTTTAAAAGTCATCACCAAAAAACTTAACCTCTATGAATATTGACCCCTGGAAGTAATTCATTTATGAAAAATTAAGTTTATTTTCCAGAGGGGTTAATGACATAATTTTCTTGATTTTTGGATATTGTGTTTCAAATAAAAAAGTTTTAAATGAGTTTCAAGACAATTAAATTAAGTTACTTAGCACATGTTTAACACCTCAGGGGCACAGTGGCAATTTGATCGAGGTGCTAAACTTGAAGAGGCACCAATTGACCAATCACAATTTTTTTTTTTTTTTTTTTTTTATAATAAATAAAAAACATTTCAATGACTGACAATCTGAAATGTGCTTTAGTATTTGGAATAAAAATCCACAAATTGTAAAAATATCACAAAATAAACATTCAATTAGATTATAGATGGTATTAAAATATGATGGTTCAAATCCATCTGCAGTAGGTTTTTCTAAACATCTTTGTAAACAAATATCATAAAAAGAAATGTAAAAACAAGCAACATTACATTTGAGTTGATTGCATTGGTCTCAATTTGTTAGTGAAAATCATGAAATAATAACGAAATTGTTGTGAACTTTACAAACTGAATTTATTTTAACATTTTATTTGCAAAAATACAATTGAATTTCTAGTTATTATTCTTCTGAAAATCTTTGACTCTTTGAAACCCAACTCTCAACTCTAAATCTCCATTGCAGGTTGAAATTACTAGAGCAGAAACTATCATCTGAAACTAAAACATCTGATACTGTCATGGCACTAATGATAGAAAAATTGGAGTCAGATTGCAGAAGGATTTTATTCAAATAATTTTAAATTTAATTCAATAATACTTAGGTAAAATTTAACAACTTTGGTAACAGTTTTTTGTATTACAGTAGCAGAAATGGCCACCACACTTTCATCAATAAAAGTTATATTAGGAGTCTTTGTGAAGTTGTACATTAGGCTATGCTTGGTTTAATATCTTTTCCTCCACCTACATTTTTAAGAATATTGGAATAGTTAAAAAATATTTTAATTTCATACCGTATGCCTACTTTTGGCCTACTTTTGTTGGTGTACATAAAGCAGTAAAGTATATATAAAAACATAAAATAATTGAAGAAAAATTTCATTTTGTTTGTTTTAATTGCAATAATTATGCAAAATCTAGTACAAATACTTTAGTCAAAACTCAAAGTAAATTTTCAAGTTATATTTAACTTAAGTAACATTAAAAACTGTTTGAAATACTTTTAAAATTAAGTAAACAACTTACATAAATTTTTAATAATAAAATATTTCATAACTTAAAACATTTTGTAGGTAAAAAAATAATAAAAATAATTGTAAAAAATACAAAATAGTGAAAGCAGAAAATCTAAAACAAATTTTCTAGATAAACAAATATATATCATAGCCTCATGATTCAAAGAACTTGCTGGTGATTTGTTAGGGTCAGAACATTCTTTAGATTATTATCAGTTTTTTGGAGATCAAAAATCCTTTGTTTTACAGTTCTTTTAACTGAAGTATTTCCCATTAAACCTAGGTGGCAAAAGAATGTTCTAAGTTTTGAAATATTTAATGTACAATATAATTCAATAAAAAATCTAAAAATATAGCAAGCTCATGTCTTGTCTTTGGACCAGGAAAGAAATGATACTGATATTGTTACTATATTTAGAGTTAACTTTAAAGAGAGAGAGAGAGAGAGAGAGAGAGAGAGAGAGAGAGAGAGAGAGAGAGAGAGAGAGAGAGAGAGAGCTATTACCACATAAAGTGAGTTTGAAATGTTGTATTGTTTCTTTAAAAAGTCACCAATAAAAACTAATTTTATTAAAACCTATATTGAATAAGTGGGAGAGCAAAAACTTTTAAGTTTTAGGACTAACATAGCAATACTGCAATGAACTATTATTTTAAAAACAGAATGGCTTTTTTTTTAAATCTAATAATTCCCTTCAGATTAACTTTTTAACTAAAGAAAGGATGATAGCTTGAATGGATTTAATTAATATTTGGATTGACATCTTAGATTTAGAATTAGATTTTTGTAGGAAAAAAATCCGAAGAAAAAATTTTTTTTGGCTTGACTTTTATCAAAGTTGTATAAACAATAACTTAAAATTCTTAGTATTAATATTTTAGCTAGAACACAAAGAAAACATTAATTATGTGTTAAACTTGCAAATTAATTAAACAATTTTAATAAATTTTTGTTAAATGCATTTCATCATTTAGAGTTAAGTAACAATTTTAGGAAAGAAATATTTAAGAAATCAATAACTTTGTAATCAAAATTCAGTTAAAAAAATAATGTTTGAAACTGTCATGTATGATTTTGAAGGATTTAATCAAAGGTTTTCTTGTCCTAAACATTCTTCTTTTATTTTCTTTTTTTTTTTTTAAGAGTAACAAATTATAATTGAATTATGATATTTAATTTTAAAAATTGTAAAAATCATTAAGGCTTTTGAAAATCCTGATATTAAAACTATTTTTCTGTTACATATTTTACATAAAATTTTATGACATAAATGAATATTTAATGTCCAAGTTTCACATATTTGCAGATACACACATACTGTATAAATAAACACATATATACACATGCTTGCATATACAAGCATACAAAATATTTAGCACAATATTTATTATAACAGTTCATCTCAGGTTGCGTGTATTTTAACAATGTGGCTTTCTCTAAAACTTAAACATGGTTTTGGGATTTGACAGAATTTAATTTTTAAATACTTTGATCATTTTATAGATAAATATTATAAGAAAAATTTGTTTTTCTTAACAATAAAATAAAATTCTTAAGAATTTCTCTTACTTTCATGATCCAAATAACTAGCTGATGACATAATAGTGTCAGTGACATTATCAAGTGATTTGTTACTTTCTTGGGTGTCAGCAATTAATTCATGTTCATCATCTGCCTTACCACAAAAAGAGTTACCCATTGAACCTAGTGTGCCAAAAGAAAGAATGTTTTCTAAAATATACTTAAATATATACATTTTTACATGAATTTATAGGTATCACTTAGGTAATAATGTTAAATCATTTTATAAATCTGCAAAGTACTCAAAGATTAATTTTAAGTCCTGTCTGGGGGGGGGGGGGGGGAAATAAAACAGACTATAAAGTAGAGAGCTTTCACTGAAAAGAGATATCACTAAGTCACAATGATCAACAGCAGAAACTTGTTGACAATGAAACAAGAAACATTCAGTTTAAGTTGATTAATTTTTTTTTTTATGTCGGCAGAACAAAAAGAGATGGTCACTTCCTCCTGCATTAAACTTGTAATGAAAAGGTGGGAAACTTAAGGGGAAATGAAGTTAAATGTAACAAGAAATCAATAATTTTTGGTCACTTAAAACTATTATATAATAAACTTAAAAATATTATATAACATCTGTAAATGAGTGTCATGTAAATCAACAATCATCTTACATTGCAACTATATAAGTGTTATTTCTACATAAGTAATAGAAACGAGTAGAAAGTGTTTGTTTAACAAAACTACAATAAATAAAAAAGTCTTCTTATTTAAAACAGAATTTAAAATCATCAACCATGTAACTTAGAAATGACATGTTTATAATTAATAGTTTTCATTAAAAGAAATCTTATCAAATCAAATGCAGTTTCTACCTAAATGTTTTTATCAGCAAAATAGCTGCCTACATTTATGTACTAAAACTTTTGTTGATTTGTTAATTGTCACTTGCCCTGTGGTATAGATAAATCAAGACTTTTCCCTAAAACAAAGAAAAGAAATTCTCAGTTGAAAGAGAAGAAATTCTCAGTTTCTCTGAAATTCTCTTTAAACTATATTTGTGTAAAGGACTGACTATCAGAACTAAATCTAAAAAATGGCATGGCTACTTTCTCTTGTAACAATCTATTTTTGAACAAGAAGCAAATAAAAGAGGAAAAAATATTGAATATAACAGATAAACAATCATGTTTGGTGGCATAAAATCTAGAATTATTTATATAAACATTACATAAACATTGTGTTATAAAATAACTATACTAGATTGCTACTTAAATGATAGAATATTTAATTATAACTGCTTCAAAAAAAGATTTCAATGAATGATAAAAAAAACTTTCTTTCTAACACCAAATTAAAAGGAACTTTGAAAGACATGTTTAGAATGAATGGTTTTCAAGAAAAATGCTCTCAAACCTGATGCAGTTACAAACTTAAAGTTATTTTTGAGCTAATGCCTGCATGTATATCGTCTATTGACAAGTAAAACTCATTAATTGATACTGTAGCTAATTTGAGATAATCAAGTTTTATTTAGTTTACTTTATTAGCATTCCATTTATCGAGATATCAATGTGATATCTCTAGATAAAATACTACTATTTCGGATTGATTTACGCACTTAGTGACTTTTTCTTGCAATATGTTGTTAATATTTAGGCATCATAGTGTATAAATGCCTATTTCCTAAAAAACTGTACTTAATGTGTTTTACTTGTCAACCGACGTTATATGCCCTTCACAAAATATATAGTAATTGGTTTGCTAATTGTGCCTTGTCCTGTGGTATAGATAATTCAAGTCTTAAATGAAACAGTTGTCAACTAATTTATTAGTTTATCATTATAGTCATTTAATTTGTGAAAGTAAATCTCATAAAACTGATTACTTCTTGATATACCATTGCATTTATTATTATTATTATTATTTATTTACAGGAAAAATTCCATGCGAAATATATTTTTCCTTATAGAAATGCGCGATTTACTTTTAAAAGAATTATTTGTTAAAACCAGATATTTACCTTTTTGACAGATAATTATGCTCTAGGACAGAGTCTAAAGAGATGTTACATTGTACTAGCAAAAATGGTCTGTTTATATTTTGAGTAGTGATTACTCCCTGAAATTTCTGTGGTTATGTAACACTTAAGTGATAGTTTGAGTGACAGCTATATGCTCGCACTAAGCGTCTGCATAACGAATTTTTGAAACTTTCAAAAAGTTATCGAAATCCTTTCGATAAGTTATTGAAATTTTTCGATATAATCGGAACTTTTAGAGGTAAAAATATTTGAGCGTTTTTTTAACTTACGATATCTGTAATACTCGTTATGATTCAATATCTAACGATATTTTTTGATAACTTATGATAACTAGCGATATTTAAAAAAATAAAAAAGATACAAAAATTTGTCTGCAAAGTTATATTTCATTAGTTTTTTAATAAAATATTTATTAAACAACAAATGGTGTCTTTTGGCCTACCCTAGATGGCGTCCATTAGCATCAGGGCGTGACTTAACGTGTTTTTTTTGTTAAAAGAAAAAAAGTTTTAAAAAACATGCAAAATTAAATTAAAAGTTTATTAATTAAAGATCAATTAAAGTGACAAGTTTTGAAACAAGAAGCCAAATCAAGATCAATTGTTGAACCACCAGCAGCAGCCCCAGTTAATGAGTGTCTTGACCTAATTGGAGTGTGAGCAATTGGTATGCTAGTACCCAAATTGAGTTCCAGTTGCTGTTCCTTTAGCAGAAGATTTTTGAGTGCTACTTTGTTTTTTTTTAAACTCAGGTGATGCTGGTGGATCTTCAAGAACGATAAACTCTACTTCTTTTAAAGTCAAAATGTAGGTTCGAATGGCAACCTTGTCATAGTTTTGCTATTTGTACAGCAACTTTTCAACTTGAACTGATTGCAGCTTTGTACTCTTGTAAAACGCACGTGCACCACCAGCACTAAAAGCTCTTTCATCTGAAGATGAAATTCGAACAAACTTTGGTTTGATGTCTTCACTTTCGAATGCAATTTTAAAGCCATACTTTTTCTTAGTACATAGGTACGTCCCTTTGTATTTTTATTATTTAAAAAGTTATTAAAGTCACTTTTGTTTGAAGTCACAAACCAAAATCAAGACATTTAGAACATTGTAGATAATAGGTCAACAAAAAGTGTACAAAACATTATTCTGTTCAAGTTCTAACCGAAAGCTTAAGGCTGTAACAAAAGGTGTACTATTAAAGCCTTTTCTTTTTTCATGTTTTTAAGTACCAATGTTCACTTCAAATTGACGTATTCCAAACACGATTCATTTGTTTCTGTTGGTCGGCCTATATGGTAGACCTTATAACCTAAATTTAAATTATTTTTATATGCGTAATATTTGCTGATACATGCATGTTAAAGGCAAATATCTTTAAGTATGTCGCTACCACGTGTTGAGTGTTGGCTCAGTTACTTTAACTTTAATTAAGTGCTTTACTGCTTTTAGCCTTTTACTTAACAATAAATAAACTTTAATTAGCAATAAATAAAACCAAATGTTACTAATATCGTTAAAAATATCAATAATATTGTTCTCTCGTCATATTTCATTAAAGAAAACAAAATAAGGTATTTGATTTTTTTTCCACAATATCGTTTGAAACGATAACATTTATTTATCATTATCGAAATTCAATTTTGATTAGTTTTGAAATTCGTATCAGATTGAAATATTGATTAGTTTCGAGAGCTTAGTTTCGATACGCAGATGCTTATTTCAAACTGTTGTTTTCATGAAGCGAAACAGTGCTAAGTTAGTTTTGCCCGCTCTTTCCGTCTTCCATTCGTTCAATTGGGAAATTTTTTGCGGCAGCTGCTGAACTTCATAAAGGAAATTGCAAGATCCACCCCAGCATAACACGAGCACTAGCTGATTTAGCTGCTGGTAATATGTTGCCTTTATCATTTGTTGAAAATGAGGTTGTCGATTCACGCTACGTTGTAACAACGAGAAAGGCCATGTATAAAAAACTGATGAGCCAGAGTAAGCTGTTAATTGAAGACAAACTTTGTGCCACATTTCAGAAACTTGACAAGGCCAGTGTAACTGTAGATATCTGGACCAACCGTATTGTTTGTTGTTTTACGTAAGAGTCTCATTGTAAAACGAGTTCAATTTATTAATATATTATAATAATATTATTATACAAACATGCGATAAACACAAAGGAGAGATGATAGAGCACACCTTGTAGTAGAAGAGTTGCTCGAGTCCGTTGTTGTTTGACAGGTTACTCCAAGAGAGCAAGGCTTCGATAATCACGATATTTATACATATTCCCCAGGGGGACATTAATTGTTTTATACAAGCAGTCAATCCAAACGATTAACGTTTAAGATGATTTGATTAGCGCAACATTATTCACTCTTTCTCTGAAATCACAGTTCACTATATTGACGAATGGCATCTAAAAAAAATCTGAAATAGGTATTGATCTGGAGACAGGTGACCAGTTGTTTAACTGCATTTTAGAGAGATTAGTAACTTTTTCATACCTTACAATTTGTTATAAAGGGTGGACTTAATGGTTGTAGACAAATTGAGAATGTTATTTGCATGATGGCTTTTGTAATAGGTGCATCGAGGAAATTCTCGATCTTGAATGCAGATGACCACAATGTTAGATTTGGAAATAGGACTCGCTGGAATTCTCAATTGAATACAATAAGGTCACCTCTTAATATTCCCGAGGGAAAATAGAAAGAAGCCATAAGGTCATTGTCAGGCTCATCACTCGTGGCCTAAAGCACAAACTGACTCCTTTTCAATCTCAATACTGTAATTTTTTAGTAAATGACTGCTCTCTGTTATCAACAGACGACAATCAAAGCACGAGTCTTATTCATTGTACGTAACTGTTGTTGTAATCAATCCATGATTTAAACTTAAATGGTACTATCCAAAACAAATAGAACAGATTAAGAGTACTGTAGTATTGGAAACGCAGAAGTGTGTATCAACAAGCTGTTCGGCGTCTGCTGCTGCTGAGTCACATAAAATATTATTTATGACAAGCAGTCAATCAGACCTGCAACAAACCTGCAACAAACTGAATGACAAGCAGTCAATCTGCAACAAACCTGCAACAAACTGAATAAACATCCAAAGAGCCACCAGCCAAGAAGAGAAAATTATTCAGTTTCATTGACCATTCTCCACAGCCAACCCAGATGGACCATGAACATATGGATTACTGCAAGTAGTAACCCCTAGATTATGAAAGTGACCCTTGACCCGGATCCCAAAATTTATGCTGTCAATTCCCGCTTCATCTGCACTTATGGAGCGAATCTTCAGCAAGATTCAGCTGGCAAGATATTTCGGCCAGTAAGAACACGGTTGAGTCCAGAGAAGTTTGAAAGCCATGTGGTTTTTAATTGTAACAAGAGCATTTGTTAATATTATGTTAGGCATATCTGGATTTTGTGCAAGCATTTCCACTTTTTCCAGTTAAAACATGAATGAAATGGTTCAATTTGTGCAGTGTGTGCACTAGGAAATAGATAAGAAGAAAAATACACCATATGCTTTCTATTTAAAAACACTATATGCACTTATATTAACATAAATTGATGAGGAGGATATAATGATTTATAACAGTTTATTGTGCTATTGCATTTCTAATTTTATAGTCTGTTTGAAAACGCGATAAATGTAAAGAAAAGAAATTGCAATTATAACACTAGGCAACAAAAATTTGTTTCAATCTTTATCTCAATGTTTTTTTCATAACTTGACCATAGCAACTTTAATGGTGAAGTTCATTTTCATGTTGCTTTAGGCGTTTAGTTTACTTTGTATTCTTACATAGATTATTCAAGTGAATGATTTTTTTTTCTTTATTTTAACTATATAATGATAACTTTTCTTTCTTATTTTTTAACTAAAAAGATGTTTATTGGGGACCAAAAATGTTTTTTGTGGCTGTTGTAAATAAACATTGGAAGGATGGTTAAGAGGCACCAAGAAAAGGATGTCATTTGCATTCTTCCAGAATTTGGAGAGAGCCAGCAAATACCTAAATGACCGTTACTTTTCCATGGTGGACATTTAAGTTTATAAGATGGATGAGGACGAGAAGAAGTTTATCTATCTTAACATTCCATCTTTTATTGCACTGGTACCACATGATGAACATATGCCTATTCCAGTTCCAGCAAATGCAGATCAAGTCAACATGGAGAGATTCGATTAAGATTCGATTAGGAGCAAGAAGATGGAGCTTGGCAATCTGGTGAATCTCACTTTCCAAACCAACATAAACTTGACAGTTTAGTTAGATAATTGAATCTTCCAAAAGCTGGTACAGGACTTCTTGCATTTAGATTGAATGAATAGAAGCTATTGAAACCATATGTGAAAATTACCAAGTACCAAACGAATCATACATCCTATGCTCAGTACTTTACAGCCGACAAATCTCTCTGCTTCTGTTCAGATGTGTTGGGACTGTTTTAAGCAATTGGTATCTCACATCAACTTGACTAATGGTAGCTATTTATTGACAGCTCCACAAAGAGTGTAAAGACTATACTTCACAATGGAAATCAACATCCATTCTTACCAGTCTAACACAGTGTAAACTTATAAGAAGACAACAACAATGATAAGATTTTACTGCAAAATATTAACTATGATTAGTACAAGTGGGAGGTATGTGGAGATTTCAAGATGCTAAGTTTTCTTCTTGAACTGCAAGGAAGATTAACTAAGTATCCTTGTTTCTTGTGTTTGTAGGACAGCAAAGACACTGTAAATCAATATCTCCGAAAAGAATGGACTGAAAGAAAAGATTTGCAATCAGGGGTCTTCAATGTGAAAAATGTTGCTTAAGTATATGTGAAAAAAATTTTCTGCCTCCACTCCACATAAAATTGGGCTTGATCAAACACTTTGTTAAGGCACTGGAATACAGTGGCAATACATTTAAGGAGATCACATTTTGTTTCCTAAACTATCAGATGGCAAAATTATAACTGTGTTTACTACACCACAGGTAAAACAGATGTTTTCATTGGAAGGTCTTCAAAACAAAATGGCAGAGAAAGAAAAAAGAGACTTGGTTGCATTAAAGCATGCTGTTTCTGATTTTCTGGGAAACAACTTGTAATTGAATTGCGTGAAGAAACTATTTACGGCGGATTTGATTGACGTAGTTTATTTGATATGTTGTAAATATAGTTTAAGCGGTTTATTTTATGAGCATATTTGAGGTTCTTTGTATAGTATAAATTGAAGGAAAACTTTTTGTAAAGGGAATTTTAAGGAGAAGAGAAAATGTAGAACTGAAACGTTGTGTTCGCTGCGAGAAAACTACACAACTAGAGTGAAAACTATAGGGAACTGGTTGTTGAACTACTTGACAGTTATCGGGGGTTAGGCTGCTGAATGTCACCCAAACTGCACTATTTACACTCTCATCTTGACTTTTTCTGTCCAAATGTAGGAGCTTGCAAATATTTATCTAGAAAAATCAAATTTTCAAATGAAACCAAACTTTCATGAAAATTTGTTGCCCAGTGTAATTACATGTCTAGTAATTGAATAAACACAATTACATGTGGCGAGCTGCTTACAAATGCTGTTTACAAAAAACCACGTCTATTAAAAAAACATCAGAAAGTAAAAAAAAACAACTGATGTTTAGCTCATAAAATTTGGTGCAAGAGCATTTGGCACGATGTTCTTTTCAGCGATGAAAAAAACATTAATATTGATTTAGGAAAAAACCAAGTAATGCTAAAAAGAACGCTACATGAAAAAAGCATCCAGACTGTTCTATATGTAGAACAAAGCAAGGTAGAGACAGCATAGGCACCTGGGCCTGCATGAACTATGAAGGTGTTGGTTGCTTCTAACTTATTGATGGAAGTTTGGATTCTCAAAGATGTTTAGACATATTGGATAATTTGTTAGACCACAATCTTGGTAAAATTGAAATAAAAGATCTGGACCAAGCTGAAAAAAGAAGTAACAAAATTACTAAATGTTATAAAAAATATTACTCAGAATTTAGTGAATTCCATGCCAAATCGGATCAATTAATGCTTAAAAGTTATAGGATTGACAAAAAAATATTTTTTTTTTTTTTTTTTTTATTTTTTTTTGTGTTTTGGTAAAATTTTTTTTATGGTTTGTTAATTTTTTACTTGGGGTTTGTTTATTTTGGCCACATTTTTTTTGATACATATGAACACTTATTTTTATTTCAAAGTTTTTTTTTATTTATTTATTATTATTTTATAATAAATTTATGTTGTGATTATTTAATTTATTTAAAGAAAAAAAAAATTTAAGAAAAAATCTGTTTTAATTTTTAAAATATTTATTTTCAAACTTATATTTATACTACAATAATATGATGAACTGTTATTAATAACCAATACTGTTATTAAAAAACTAACTAAAATACCAACTTTAGAATTTATTAAATATTGAAATAAGTAAACTAAATAGATACAAAGATACATTTAAATGTATACATAAATACATAAAAACTTTTTAGCACCATCCAGGTGAACTTTAAGATGCTTCCTAAGTTTGCTGAAGTTGCTTAGAGAGAACACTGAACAGCTAGCCACAAGAATCAGCATTCTGAGAGAGGTAGTCATTTTGTGGAAACAGGTTGGATTTAATGACAACACTTTCCCTGTCACTGAGCAGACCATCAAGAGCATACTGTTAAGACCAGATTTTCTAAGATGGTCAAGAAGTACCACAACTTAAAAATGCTTAAAACACTGAATTTATCTTTTGATGGAGGGCAGTTTCCAGTTTTCTATTTACAAGATCAACATTTATCTTAATTAAAAGTGATACAGAAAAGGATGATGAGACCTAGAAGGAAAATGTAAAGTTTCTGAAACAATGCATAAAGGGAAACATGTTCAAGATGAAAAAAGTGACAAAAAATTTTAGCAATATTTTCACAGGGAAAGGAGAAGCTGAAGAAAACAGCAGAGGCCCAAAGCAGGAAAAAAAGAAAAAGAAAGAAGAGGATAACCACATGAATAGAGCTATAGTTGTCAAACTCAGATAGTGACAACCAGACAGAGTCTGACAAACAATTTTTTTCCTTTAACAAAGGTCCAAAAGAAACAGAAGATGATTCCAAATGATTTCTTTTCAGCTAGAAATTGTAGATGAATTCAAGTTGAAGTCAAATGATGCACTTCAGATTATTACTGTTGTTATATGTTACCCCTGGAGAACTTTGTAAAAGAGCAGTCCTATCTTATGTTTTTTATGCTGCAGATCACAAAGAAAGAACTAGGAGGCTTGTGAAAAATGGATAGAAAGTCTTTTACCAAATTCTTGTCAGCCAACGCGCAGTTTTAAACGCCAACACCAACCACCACATCAAGCTTATCCAAGATGAGAGGACACAAAACGAAGACAGGCTTCAAGATATTCTTCAGATATTGCATAATGTTACTTTAAATATAAATTTCTATCTTAGTAACTTTTAAATACAATCAGTTGTAAATTTATAAGTCTATATTCTCTAGGTGATTATTCTCAGAGGATGAATTTACTTTATATTTACTTTTGAAAATAGTGAACTATAAAACTTTGTGAAACTTGCCTAATTACTATATTTGGCTTTATTTTCCAATAAACTTTTCACCTGATTTTACATAACATAAAAAAGTTTAAAATCCCCCTAATGTTCAGTCCTATTTTTGTAAGAATACAAAAATAGGATTATATTATAGTTATTATAGTTGGCCATGGATATAACCCATTTTAAAGATGCGGAATTTGTAAAATATGGTAAGGGTCTGCGTCTCGGAATCGTTTTCTCGAAATGAACCGGGAAATGCGTAACGAGACGAGAAATTTCCCGGAAAAAAATAACGAGACAAAGGAAACGATTATCCCGGAATAAAGTTATAAATCGGGACATAAATTTTTTCTCGGAATTTAAAAACTGTGTCCCGGATAATTATGAAACGTTACGAGACAGCAATTATATTAACAAGATATCTAACGCGCGCTTTCGCAGTGAAGAAAGTTTTTTGCCAACCAAGTTTGTTTTGCCAGCCAGAAATGACGCAATCATAAAAACAAAGCTAAACAAGGACTTATTAATTGTCCAGTTTAAATAAAGCGGGTTTAAAAACTTTAAAATCTTGCTTCCCTTTTTCTTACGGAATTTTTTTGAAGTTAGACATCTAGTTAATATATATCATTGAGACATAGATATTTATATCTATTTCCCTCAATTATATATTAATGCCATATCCATGCCATGACGATTCGATACGTGGCATAACGATACGAGACATTCTATTAAGATACGTGACAAAACAAGACATGTCACAACGATTCGAGACATACGAGACATTCCGAACGCGTGGATTAAGGATGAACAAGTTAAATCCTTGATTATTAATGGGCAGTTGGGCAGATTTGGTTACATTTGGCTGCCAAGACAACTTGGCAGTAACATTAAGGGCCAGACTTGGCCTTTTCATAAGTGTTTTCACAAGTGTACACATAAACACATAAGTGTTTTCACAAATTTTCATACGTGTTTCCGTAATTGTATGGCTGGCAGAATAAATTTGCTGTTAAAAAATGCAAATCATTCACAACAAAAACAATAACAATTAAAAAGTTTTTCAATAACCAAAAAGTTTAAACATATATTATAACTCTTTTTATATATTAGTGAAATTTAATGCTAAAAGCATCAAAGTGTCTTTCTTGGACCATCTGTGCACTAAAGCAGGTAAAAATATTTGATATTTTTTGATAATAAAAGAAAAACAGAGACATCAAATAATATAAGGCATACCAATTTTGAATGTTATGCATATTTTAATTAAAAAAAAATAATTTTGTGAAATTAGTGAGTTACTAAATTAGTATAGTAAAGTTGAACTGTCGTTAGTTGAATTGCCCTAACTTTTTAGGGCCCGCGTAACATAGTTTCATTTTTCGGGAAATGGCAAGGCTATACCAGTACTCTCTGGAGAGTGGGCACGTCAACATTTTGCTCCTGGATTTTAATTTATTCTTTAAATTTTTAGTGAGACTTTTACATCCGGCGCTGTCTGAGTATAGTCAAAGTCAAGTTGTCAATCAGTCTGCAAGATGCCACGAAGCAAAGGTCATATCTGGAAATTTTATGAGGAGCAAAAAACAGACGAAACCCATGATGACCGTGGTATAAGCCAGGCCAATGGTAGGTGCAAGCTTTGTGGCAATATTTACAAGGTCAATGATGGTAACACATCTGGCATGCATAAGCATCTACTTCGTGTCCATCCTCGTGAGTTTAAAGAGCTGGAGAAACACAAAGCCGTCCACAAGAGAGATTCTGATTTAGCCTCCTTAGACGAACTTGAAAATATCTATAATGAAGATGAGACTAATGAGCCACAAAGAGGTGAGTTAAAAGTGTAAAATGAAGTTGCTTGTAGCAACTTTATTTTAAAAAGATATTACAATGATTTTTTTAAACTCTTTATTGAAATAAACGTTTTTGTGTATTGTCTTTTTAATCCCAAAAGAAAAAACCTCTTTTTATAACTTATTTTAATAAGTTAATACTCAATTTATACCCCAAATTAATAAATTAGCAATAAGTACCGCACAAATTTTTTTTTTTACCTCAGCATAACGATACTTAGCAATACTAAACTATTTTAAGATTTTTTCCAGGCGAAAAATTTCCTCAAGTTCTCAACCGCTCCATTAAGAAAAAAAGACTTTCCATGCCTGATTGTCTTATTGAGCGCAAGTCAAGCCAGGCAAGACTGAGTCAGCGTCTGAAGTACAAATCCAGAGATCCAAAGCAACTTTGAGGCTACTTGGAAGTTATGAAACTTCTGGCAAGGATGAATCTTCCATTCAGCTTTGTTGAGGCAAAACCTTTCAAGGAGTTTATGCACTACTTAGATCCAAAGCTGAAAATCAAGGCTGCCACAACTTATTCTAGATACAAGCTGTCTTTGTTGTATGACAATGTCAAGACGGCTGTGGATAAAGTTTTGGAAACTGATCTACTAAAAAGTCCGGGAATGGCTCTGAGCACGGACATTTGGACTTCAAGGAACTTTGATCCATACAAATCATTGTCTGTTCGTTACATTGACAAGGAGTGGACCCTGAACAAGTTTGTCGTTTCTGTCAGTCCGTTCAGTGAGAGGCACACAGCAAACAACATCGCCAAAAAGATCGACAAGTAAGTTAAATTACAAAATGTACTTATTTACATGAGTTAAGTTAATTGTGTTCAACAGTTTGCACGTTTATAATCAGTGCAGAGGAAAGTTAGTTATTTTAGTGTTTGTATTAGACATAAATTACCATACTGTGACAATACTAGACATTTCAGTTTGCCGTAATTTTTTGTTACTTTTTTTAGGGTTGTTGCCGATCTACCTGCATCAGGAGCTGTTTCAGTTGTCGTAACTCATGACAATGCTGCCAATGTCAAAGCTGCAATTCCAAAGTGCACCTTTATTGATGAGTCTTTGCTTTGTGTGGACCATACCTTGAATTTGGCCATCAAGGACACTGTCAATGCCACCACAACAGTAGATCATGCAATCACTTGTGCTCAAAGGCTAGCAGAAAAGACACACAAGAGTCATTTGGCGAATGAAAGAATAAAGGCCGAAATTGCAGCTATGAACAGGGACATTCGTCTTTCCATGGAAACCGATTCAAAGGAAAATGTTACAGAGTTAGTCTACAAAAAGTTCATCACTGCCAACAACACTCGCTGGAATTCTACATACATGTGTGTACAGAGTGTCTTTGACATGAAAGAACCTCTTTTGGCAATAAAAGCAAGGCCAGGCATTGACCCAGCAGATGTTGCATCTCTTGTCCCCTCTGAATTGAAGTTTAAAATCTTTGAGGAACTGTTGCCTACTCTCAAACTTTTGGCAAAGACATCTGAGAGACTTAGTGCAGATAAAAAGCCAACTCTACACATCGTTGTTGGTGGTCTCCACAATTTACAGCACCACATCAACAGGGTTGAATTGATCAAGGATGATTTGTCAGACACAAGCAAATCTTTTTTAAGAACTTTTTCAGCCAAGCTGATAAAAGGTTTAAAGCTGATAAAAGGTTTCCCAATGCTGGCGCTCATACCATGTTTCTTGGTGTTGGTCATCTCCTTAATCCTTACTACAAGGGTGTAGCATCCAAAAAATTTGGAACCTATGATAAAACCTACAAGTACTTGGTTGAAAACCACACCAATCATCGTGAATGGCTCAACAAAATCATGGATCAACCAACGGCCACTGCAAACTTGGAGGAGGAAACAGATTCGTTGGCTCAAGACGTGATTGAATTTCATTCTCAACACACAGCAATTTTGGACAAGTCCGACATTGCCAAGGAATGGGATGTCTACAAGAATATGCATCCCTGGCCAATGAAAGAGGCCCAGGAAAATGTTCTTGGGTTTTGGAAAAAACATGAAATGACTTTACCTCTTTTGGCTGAAGCAGCACGGCGTTACCTGGCAATTCCAGCATCTTCGGCCACTTCCGAGAGGGCCTTCTCTGCAGGAGGAAACATAGTCTCTTACAAAAGGACCAAGCTTCAGCCGGAAAATGTTGAAAAGTTGCTCTATATCCAACAGAACTATGACTTTGTTCAAATCAAGTCCTGGAAACTGACCTCAGAAGATGACAAAGATCCTGGTAGGGCATTCACAAAAATTCTAAAGAGAGATCTTAACTTTATTTTTGCCTTTAGTAAAATCTTAAATTTTGCCACATCCATTTATTGCTTCTATGTTTCTTGTTTTAACTTTAAACTTTTAAATTCTTTTCAAACTGAAATTTTGCTCAGTTTAAAAAAATTTTGTAATTTTCCTTCCAGATTTGTTGCCTCAAGAGAGTGATCAAGCCAATGTTGTTGAATCAGATGATGTGGTTGAGATTCAGCCTAATCCAAGACTGCCAAGTCAGCCGATGTCACGAGCAAGTACGGCCTCCTCTAGAATCTCTACTGCTACAACATCTCATGTACCATGTATTACGCCATTAATCACCAGTTCAAGGAGTTCTGCTCCAGCTCCTTTTGCTGGACCATCCAAAGCTCCAACTGATGCACCTTCAACTAGTGACACAAGTAAATGAATTGTTTGACAAAGTTTGTAATTAAAAACTTTTATTTATTGCCAATAAAATTTAGTTAATGTGCATTACAGTACAGCAATCACAAATAAAATAAATGAAACACATGCAAATTTTCATTTCAATTTTTATTTATCTTGTTAAGCCTCGGTAAATAGTTTAATTACGATAAAGTAACCAAAACAGTTGTAATGGCCGAGCCCCCCAGCAGAATACTAAATTTCACATTAAGGATTAACTAGTATGTCTCGTTATGTCCCGTTAAAAAGATGTAAATTCCGGGAAATTGTGAAGCTTCTATTTTGTCCGGGACATCTTGTCTCGTCTCGGTATCGTCCCGGATTTCGAGTGAAAATTGAAAATTGTCCCGATATTTATCGCTAATCGGGACAAAGCTTTTAGGATCGTCTCGTCTCGTCTCGATTTAAAAAAATAACGAGATGCAGACCCTTAAAATATGGCACAAGCACTGATCTCAAAATATAACTGGATAGCATATTCAATTACCTTTTTCAAAAAAAATTGAAGCCAAAATTGGCCTCCCAAGATGGCGGCGATCGGAGCTCTTAGCGGTGATCTATGTACATTTTATAAGGCTTTTTACAGAAATATTAATGAAAATAAATAGAGTTTTGAAAGAAAAACTAGACTATAAAATAAATTTTTAATGACTTTAACGAAATGAAATGATTTCTAAAAAAAATCAGATGATTAAAGTAATTATTTTGACACTAAGGTACAAAATATTCGATATACTTTACGATTAAATAATATTTATGCATAATCTATGTACCTTTTAGTTCTTAGTTACCCAATGCAGTGTGCTAGAAGGTTAATAGCATGACTGTATGGTAAGCGGCAGTGGTGTCTACTTACAATTTTGACAAATTTTATATTTTCAATTTTTGTAGCAAGATACCAGATATGTACATGCTGCATGAACTATTAGCTGAGTGCTGTGAGTACACACAACTCAGGGGTTCCTTCTAGGATTGTTTAATACATATATGTAATTAATGGATATAGTATTTAATAAAAATATTAAGTACAAAATATTATTTTCTAATATATGTTATTTTACTTATATATTATTCGTTGTAATATTTCAGCTCTCAATAATTGAGTCAATTGTTTTTCAATTGTTATTCAAAACAAATCATTAAGGGAATGTTTTGATGATATATATTTTGTATGTTATCAAACATCAACATTATGCATCTTATCAAAAAATTTTTGATACGTAAATTTACAATAAACTATCTGCATTAAATGTTGGAATGCATTAGTACTTTCTTATCATTTCAAACAAACCAGTTTTTTAAAATTCAAAGACAGAGGAGGTTTAATTAAACCAACTAAAAGTGTTGCTATCATATGCAAAGAAACTGAAAGATGTTTCCAAAGGTTGCTTGCCTCAATAAATGGCCACCTTCCAAATGAAATAGGAATTCAAAATGGCATTTCTAGTGCTGTTTTGAAATCAGTAGATTGCTCAAATTATTTAATGAACAAACTTCTCATATGTTTGACTCAGCTATAACTGATAACCATTTATTTGCACTGATTAAACTGATTTCAAAAAACTATGCAAAAATATATCTTTATCACCTGGGTAAAAAACAAACTGCCAAAATAACTGGAAAAAAGCTTAGGAAGCAGTTAACAAAACTTATCCTATTTAAAAACCAATCAAAATATTTTTAAGATATGATATGATATGATATGATATATATATATATATATATATATATATATATATATATATATATATATATATATATATATATATATATATATATATATATATATATATAAATATAATAACTCTAGAAGGAACCTCTAAGTTGTGTGTAATCACAGAGCTCAGCTAATAGTTCAAGCAGCATTTATAATTTTTTTAGTGCCTATATGATGAACTAATGCCTAAAAAACATTTTATCTTAAAAATAAAATCAGCTGCCTACCATGCTGTTGTGTTATTAACCTTCTAGCACACAGCATTGGTTAGTTAAGAACTAAAAAGTACATAAATTATATAACAAATGCTAACTATTTGAAACTTGAGATTTCTGCATAAGCAAACTAATACTTTTTCTTTACTTTTATTAAACAAACTAAATTTAAGCAAATTAAAATTAAAATTTGTACTTAGTTTTATTGAGAATTTTTATTTTATTATATTTATTCTAAAAAACGAAAAACAGAAAGTTAATATAGAGCAACTTATTGTAAGAATATGTTTTGTTAAATAAAAAAATATTTATATTTGAAATTTATGTAAATATGTAATATTCCGTTATTTTTATGAAAAAAATCTTATCTTAAACAAAAAAACTAGATTTTTATTAGAAGATTACATATTTATCAATATTTGAGCTTAAGATATAAAACTTGATTATCATCAGTTTTTTAATTTTCATATCACCACTCCTTAATTCCGCCGCCATCTTGGGAGGCCAAAACTGTCTTCAAAAAATTTATTCATATACGCTATCCAGTTATATTTTGAGATCAGTGGGCACAAGGTTGCCGCATATGCAAAGTGCGCTACATTACTATGAGTATGGAAACTTAACAAGATTATGAAAAATTAACTTATTGTAAGACGCATCATCCTTCAACAAAATTTACTGCTGTTACTTATACCCCTGTTGGTAAGTTCTTCGACAAAAATACATTTAAATGATTTATTACCAACAATTTTTAAACCATAGTTACGTTAAGTTATTAGTTTCTATTTATTTGAAAATGCTTTTTTTATGAACATAATTAGAAAAAGTGTTTGCTAATTTTAATACCACTGTGATATGTTTCAAACGGTTATCTATTGTGATATAATCACGTAACTAATTTAAACCACTGCATTTCCTTCTTTAATCCGATAAAGAAAAGGGCATAGATTAATATTTTTTACTGTTAAAAATTCATAGCTTGTATTGTTTAAGTAGACTAAATGTAAACTTAATAAGCTCTAATGTCTTTGGGTTTCTTTTTTAAACCAAAAAACACATAAAGGTATTTGATTGTTGATTGCTTTCTGACATTATAAACTACAGTGTCAGCAATTTTGGCATATTATTTTGGTAGAATGAAAAAAACAGTTAAGATTTCTAAAACAGAAAAATAAAGGTTTCTATTGATCTGTTAACTTTGTGGCTTTGAAAGATTGATTTAAAGTCTTACAAAAAATTCTTAATTCTGTGTAATAAAATTTTTTTGCTTGTATATCAGTATTTAATTAGAAATGTATCAATACTCCATAAATATGAATTTGAAATAACATCAAAATATTTTTTAATGTACTTTGAATTCTTATGGCTAAATTGAGAATGAATGAATTCTTAATTAAATGAGAGTATTAGGAATTGCTAATAATTTAACAAATATCATCATCAAGCTCACTTAACAGCATTTTAAATAATTGTAGTTTTAAAATTCATGTACACTGGGTTAAAATGCTTTGTTAATATTATATTGCCAATGTGTAAAAAAAACATAGTTTTGCCAATCTGATACTGCAATATTTTTTGAATAGGATATTAGAATAGTATATTGTTCAAATATAGATTAGTATGTTAGACAAGTATATTTTTTAGATACAAATTAAATTAATATAGGATTTGATAGGTTTTTGTAGTAAATGATGTACCTAAATGCAAATCAATTGAACTAAATGTTATTGTGCAGCTTATTGAAGTTAAAATTGAATTTGTTATGAAAAGGGCTGTAGAAAATATTGCCCATTTTCACTTTTTGTCAAGATTTATAGGGATATCTGCTACATTTTACCCAGTTTAAAAATTCCATACTGAACAACAATTACAAGTTGCTTAGATATGCTGTATGAAACAACAAAAGAAGAAAAAATGCAAATCATATATCCAATGTCAAATATCACTAGCTAGTTGGTATTAATTTTTGGAATTTATGATGACAGATTTCTATTTTTTTCCAAAAGTTAGTCAGCCCCAGTCAAATATTGTAGATGCACCCATAAGCATCACAATATTTTTTTTTGCCAATTTTTGACTTAAGTATGATTCACCTGGAGCTCTTAGTACTTAAAAACTCAGCAAGTTATGGATGAGAGCATTGTTGCTAGAGAACTCAATATTTTTTTATTCAAACTGCGTACAAAATGTTGAGGACTGCATTGTGTTTGCAGTGTCATCATTTGTCAAAAAGAAACATTTGAAAATGTTTGTTTTGATGTAAATGTGAGGGAATGCAAATGGCATCACTTATTTGTGGTTTTAATTTTAATGTTTAGTATTTATGCTTACTGCATTTTAGTTTGGCTTATACTTTGAAAAAATTTGAATACTGAGAACTATTTTCTTTTTTGGTGTCTGTTTTTTTGTTAAAAACCAAAAAATTATTTAAAAGGAAAAGGTTATTAGAGTTTTCACCGGTTCAAATTGTCACAGAGTTCATTTGTGTACAATAATTAAAAACAATATTGCCTCAGCATAGGTTTCACTCATTTCACTCAGTTTTTTGTACAAAGTAGCAATTTTGACTGTTAACTACACTGATATGTAAAATCTATTTGTTAAATTTAATCATATTAGAAAGTGAATTTGTTTGTGTACATGATATGCCAATGAGTAACAGTGAGTTGACCTGCCAGAGAGTAGCAATGTCTGTAAATGTTTCTTGATATTGAATTTGATTTTATTTTGTGAAATTTTGAATTACTTCATTGTTTCTTCAAATGTTTCAATCTGAAAAATTTCAAGTTTAAATTTAAGTAATGGTGTATAAGTTAAAATGATTTTACATTCTTTGTATTTAATTATAATTCAGTTAAAGAATATTTTTCACCATTTATTGATTTACTTAGATTGTCTTTTATTATTATTTAGAGTCTTTCAATTCCCCTTTCCCCTAAAATTTTTTAAAATTTAATATTATTGATAATTCCTCTAATTTCTAGTTCTCCTCTCATTTGATTTTTTTAGATAATTATTTGAATAAAAGACTTATACAGTTTCTTACTTATTCAGTTTTTACTTATTCAGTTTTTACTCATGAAGGAGTCATTTAGTTCTCCTCTGATTTAATTCTTTTAAATAATTTATTCACCTATTATGCATTTTTTATTTCATTAATAACTATGAAATACTGTTCTTTTTTCCAGATGCAGAACAGCATAAAGATGGTAAGGAAATTAGTGTCAAACTATCTTTTGAATAAAATACTTTTAGTTATAATAAACTATGTAAAATTAAAAAGAAGTTGAAAAAAGTTTATAAAGATTTTAACACCATCTTTTAAGACCTGTAAAAACCTCAAGCAAAACTCTGACAAAATCATGAAGTCTAAAGCAGTTGTAACAGGCTTTATTGGATATCTAATATCTAATCTTACTTAATTAGAAAGTGTTAATTTCAGATATTTGCATCTTTTAAAAAATAGAATATCCTGACCTCTACAAAGCATTTTCTTATTCTGACCTCTACAAAGCATTTTCTTATTCTGATCTCTACAAAGCATTATCTATTTTTATAATATCTTTGAATTTTAGAACATCCAAAGATTTTATAAAAACAAGGCCATTGTAAAATATTTTTGTGAGTTTTATGATGTAATAACACTCTGAATATTAAGCTGAATTTTTTCTAAACATTTTTCTGTTGTAAATTATTTTATCAACTCTTTTTGTATTTAACATTTGTATCTCAGTTTTATTCTGGGCTATCTTTAATTATTTTTTAATGCAATTCATCATGATTTTAAAAACCTGTTTATTTGCAAGTTTCTTTATTTAACATCTACAATAATCTGCCATCATATTTTTATTCCATTGAAATTATGATGGATGATAATTATTTATTTGTAGTCAGGTCATATCAGAGGGGGGGCTACTGGGGCCATATGACAAGTGTCTCATGGTACACAGGGACCTCTAAATCCTTAAAGCATAAAAACTTTAAATATACTATAAATCCTAACTTATGCATCAGTACTATGATTCAGTACTATTCTAATATTATTATTATCATTATTATTTATGGGAAAATAAGCTATTTATTATTTATTTGATTCTTTAAAAGTTATTTATGGTGAAGATGAGTATTAGTTGTTTATTTATTATTAATGTGACTAACGTTCATAAATATAGTATTAATTTATATTTAGTTACAACTAACTATTATCTTTAAAATTAATCTGATAGGAAATAGTTATTTTGATACTTTTCCTGTATTTCTTGTTTTTGTCATAATTGAGTGCATTGTAAATTGCCTGTAAAAGGATAAGAATTGACCTTAATAGAACTCAATTGTCTAGATAAAATCAGTTGTTATAGTGTAAGATTATTTTGTTTGTGTGTTATAAAATAGTGATACCTATTTATTTACAGTTTCTGTTTGTTTTATCTTTAACTTGATTAACTGACTCAACAAGATAGTTTTTGAAAGTGATGCAAGTAAGTGGAAGAAGAAAATATTAAAAGATGAAGTTGTCAAGAAAATGAGAAGCATAAAATCATTTATTTGTTTGTTGCTCAGTATTTACATGCAATTAAGAATTCCTTAAAGAACATGGAATCTCTCAAACTCATGGCAGATGCTCAAGATCAGTTTCAATCAATTCAAAAGTATATGTCAAAGTTTGAATGTGTTATGTTGTCAACTTTGTGGCTGAAACTTCTTACAATGATCCATGAACCAATCTTGTCATTAAAGTGCTGGATACTAAACTTAATGTAGCAAGAAATGATATTGATTGTCTGATAAAACACATTCAACTTATTCATGTACAGTGGGATATAATTCTACTGGAAGAGAATCTAGTATCTTAGAATGAGGGCATTTTGCCTGATTTCTCTCACAGCAGACATTTATCAATACAAACTAAGGCAGAACAGCACTACAAAGTGAAAGTATTCATTACTGTTATTGACTTAATTCGGTTTGGGTTTCAGTATCAATTCAACTCCCTGACACAAATCTGCACCTATTTTGATTTCAATGGCAATTACTCTAAGTAATGAAGACCTCCTCTCAGTTTTGTAAAAGATACTCCAATCACATTTCAAGAGTGTGAGGAACTAATCTTTATGAAACAGATATACTCTGCAAACTTCAAATTAGCCTGTAAGTCTCACTCCTTTTATTCTTCTCCACATGTGTGTTGTATTGCACATATTTCTTACTTTTCCTGTAAAATTCTTTCAGAGTTTTAAAACAAGTTATAGATAAAAACAAATTAAAGATATAAAAATTGTTATTTCTGTTGTTGTCATTATTTTTTTATTATTAGTATTCTTCTTCTTCTTCTTCTTCTTCTTCTTCTTCTATTATTGTTATTATTATTAATTTTATTGTTATTAATTTTATTATTATTAATTTTGTTGTTAATAATTTTATTATTATTTAATTTATTTTTATTTTATTATTTTTGATTTTATTAATTTTATCATTAATTTTATTGTTATTAATTTTATTATTAATTTTATTATTACTAATTTTATTATTAATTTTTTCAAAAAAAATTCACTATTTCTATTACTTTTTTTGTCTTTGATAATAATGAATGAGATTTAAATAAAGTAATTTAATTTTTTGTTTAACTGGCAGGAATTTTTTTAATTTTATACAATTTTTAATTTAAATGTTTACTTTATAAATTAAAGACTTAAATACATTTATATGGTAAATATTGTATATGGTAAATAAATATTGTAAATGGTAAACTCAAATGAAATTAGAAAAGTTCTTTGCACATATTTTTGAGTATGGTCAATATTTTGTTTAAATCTGAACATTTTCTTTTATTAAGGTGTTTGTATTTATGAAGTGTGTTGCTAAACAACAAAATCAGTATTATTGAATGATAAGTTCCTATTCATAATGAACTGCTAGTATTCTTCTTTTAGGATAAACCACGTTAAAACACCAATGGATACAATGGATAATGTTTTTAAATCAACATTTTCATCATTATTTACAGAGATTAGGAAAGACTGGATCATATATATGATGAATGCATTAAAAATGTTTCATGAAATTTTTTTAACTTGACCAGGAAAAATAACTGGTTTTTCATATTTAAAAATAAAATTGAATTAAAAGGTTGCTATCATAGTATGTAATTTTGAAATGTCAATTTAAAAAGTTTTTTCTTGTGCAAATAAAGTTTAAGTAAAGATTTATTTTATAAATATAATTTTCAGATAAATCACATGGGTATGAGAAAGTATTAAAAAACTTTTGGTATAATTGAAATAAAAAATTTAACATTTAAAAAGTCTATTGTAAATTAAACATTATAAATCTTAGAACATTCTTGTGACACACCAGGTTTAATGGGTAACCAGGTTTAAACAACTGTTAAACAAAGCATATGTTGATTCATGTTCAAAGAGACTGATTTTATTGATTAAAGAGAAGGGTGTTTTGATTGAACACTTTCTATTTTTTATTGATGCAATTATTGTTGTTCTTGTATTTTTAATAAAGTTTGTTTTTCCTTGTCATTCTCTTGTGGTTAGCATATTAGCTGGCTTAAAATTAAATTACATTCAAATATGCAATTTTACTGAAAAAAAACATTTAGTTAGAAATTGCTGAATTTTTTATGAAAACTTTATTCATATATATTTTCTGCAGTTAATATTATTCTACTTGTCTCTTATATTTATAAGAAATTATCAACAATTTTACATTTTTATATCATCAACTGTGAGTGCATTCAGTTTGATTCACCCTTATATTTGCATCACAGTTGAGATCCTGAACTGAATTTAATTTAAATAAAGTTTACAGAACCTAATACTGAAATTGATGCAATACATTAGATATTTTTTCTATAATTCTCAATCAAATGTTTGCTGCTTGAAAATTATTGAAAACATTGTCATACATTTAACTTAATTATTTAGAGTATATTAGGCGATAAATATTTTTTATCTAGGAATCAATGCAAAAGTAGTGATTATTTTAAAAGATAAAGTGGCATCAGAATGGAAAAAAAAACGGAAGTGGCACTGGTTTTAATTATGTGGATGCTGTTATTGATCAAATAGATCATGATGTGGATGTTAAGCAAAAAGGTCATGATGATTTGACAAGACAAGAGAAAAGTCTGAAACTGATTTGACAAGAGAAACTGATTTGACAAGAGAAAAGTCTGAAACTGATTACAGAACTTGTATCCAGAATTCTCTGAAATATATGGGAAGGAAGGATGTTTTACAAGATATTACCTACTTGGGTGAGTTCTTTGTTGTTTCTGTTTGTTTTTCTTCATATAATTTTAAGTTAAGAATTTAAAGAAAACCCATTTTAAAAATACTATTATTATTACTATTATTATTATTAGCATTATTATTTTTATTTTTATTACTTTTATAAATGTTATTAACCTTTTTTTTTGCTATTTTTTTTTTATTGTTGTCATTTTTATCATTTTTTTTACTATTATTGATATTTTTATT